>NW_004444060.1:5674704-5733726 GCF_000243295.1 Trichechus manatus latirostris | reverse complement strand
GAAACTTATTGTTATTCACCCAAAGCCCATTGTTCTGTTATGTGCTTCACTGTTTGCTGTATTGACTATAAAATTAACTCCTGGGACTGAAGCTGGGGTTCGACTCCTCAGAGAGACCCTCCTGGCCCCACTTCTCTGTAAGAGTTGTGGCATTGTTTATTGTCTCCGCCGCCCCGATAACCGTCGCCGCTGTGACAATAATGTACCAGGTAACAACTAGAAATGGAGAAATAATCTAGATATTTAAAAAAGTGAACAGGATATATTTTACAGACCAGTTACACTCAACTTTTATTCTGGGTAATATGTGATACATTATAGGAGATAGTTCACAAATACTTATTAAGTGGCCTTAACTGAGGCTATTCACCATGTGTCAATAAATTTTATTTCCTCTTAAACATTATTGAAGTTTAGAGTTGTATAGGTGATATGTATGAACAGCTTAAAGATTAACATTACAAACAACTATGTCTCTACTATTCAGCCCTAAAGAGAACAACCTGAACCCCCATTTCTTGGAAGCCCGCAGTGCATTCTTCGCTCATTACTCTCCCTTATACCTGTATCCCCACCACCATTAGCTGCATTTTGGTGTTCCATAAACTTTTCTCTCATATGTATTTATCCCTAAATTTACTGCTCAAAGCTGCATGTTTTTAATCTTTATATAAATGTCATCATATTTTATCTATTCTTCCGTGACCAACTGCCCATCATCTACGAACTTCATTCAGGAGCACTGGTGTCACAGTGGTTAAGCACTCAGCTGGTAACCGAAAGGTTGGTAGTTCGAACCACCAGCTGCTCTGAGGGAGTAAGATGTGGCAGTCTGTTTTTGTAAATATTACATCCTTAGAAACCGTGTGGGGCAGTTCTACTCTGTCCCTTAGGGTTGCTATGAGTCAGAATCAATTAGAGAGCAACATAGTATATTGGTGACATATATCCATAGTGATACATGCAGTAATAGTTCACTTATGACTATATCAATATTTGTTTATTCATTCTAATGTTAATGGCCACTTGGGTTATTCCTACTTTTTTTTCTTGTTAAAAATAATATTGTGAACTTTCCTATACATATCTCCTGCTGAATGTACAACTGTTTCATAAGTCTATACACACAAGGATGGAACACTGGGATAGCATGGGACCTGCATCTTCAACTTTACCCGGTTGTCTCAAATTATTTTCACAGGAGTGTACTATATTTCCCATTTCTAGTTTGTTAGAAATAGTAAATGACACAGGAAGCATCAAAAGAAGATGGAAGGAATACACAGTCACTATACCAAAAATAATTTGTTGACGTTCAATCATTTCAAGAGGCAGCATATGATCAGGAACCAACGGTACTGAAGGAAGAAGTCCAAGCTGCATTGAAGGCACTGGCAAAACACAAGGCTCCAGGAATTGACAGAATATCAACTGAGATGTTTCAACAAACGGATGCAGCTCTGGAAGTGCTCACTCTTCTATACCAACAAATTTGGAAGACAGCTACCTGGCTAACCATCTGTAAGAGATCCATACTTATGCCTATTCCCAAGAAAGGTGATCCAACCGAATGTGGAAATTATCAAACAGTATCATTAATATCACACAAAGTAAAATTCTGCTGAAGATCATTCAAAAGCAGCTATAACAGTATATTAACAGGGAACTTCCAGAAATTTAGGCCAGATTCAGAAGAGGGTGTAGAACCAGGGATATCATTGCTGATGTTGGATGGATCTTGGCTGAAAGCAGAGAATACCAGAAATATGCTTACCTGTGTTTTCTTGACTATATAAAGGCATTCGACTGTGTGGATCATAACAAATTATGGATAACATTGCGAAGAATGGGAATTCCAGAACACTTAATTATGCTCGTGAGGAACCTGTACATAGATCAAGAGGCAGTTGTTCAGACAGAATAAAGAGATATTATGTAGTTTAAAGTCAGGAAACGTGTGCATCAGGGCTGTTTCCTTTCACCACACCTATTCAGTCTGCATGCTGAGCAAATAATCTAAGGCTCAGGACTATATGAAAAATGGGGCATCAGGATTGGAGGAAGACTAATTAACAACCTGCGTTATGCAGATGCTACAGTCTTGCTTGCTGAAAATGAAGAGGACTTGAAGCACTTACTGATGAAGATCAAAGATCATAGGCCTCAGTATGGATTACACCTCAACATAAAGAAAACAAAAACCCTCACAACTAGACAGATAAGGAACATCATAATAAATGGAGAAAAGATTGAAGTTGTCAAGCATTTCATTTTACTTGGATCCACAATCAACACCCATGGAAGCAATAGTCAAGAAATCAAAAGACGCATTGCATTGGGCAACTCTGCTGCAAAAGACCCCTTTATAGTGTTGAAAACAAAGATGTCACCTTGAAGACTAAGGTGAGCCTGACCCAAGCCACAGTGTTTTCAATCACCTCATATGCATGCAAAAGTGGACAATAAATAAGGAAGACTGAAGAAGACAGAAGAAGAATTGACACCTTTAAATTGCGGTGTTGGTGAAGAATATTGAATATACCATGGACTGCCAAAAGAACAAACAAATCTGTCTTGGAAGAAGTACAACCAGAATACTCCTTAGAAGCAAGGATGTCAAGACTACATCTTACATACTTAGGACATGTGGTCAGGAGAGATCATTCCCTGGAGAAGGACATTATGCTTGGTAAAGCAGAGGGTCAGAGAAAAAGAGGAAGACCCTCAATCACATGGATTGACACAGTGGCTAAAACAACGGACTCAAGCATAAAATGACGGTGGGCATGGCACAGGACGGGGCAGTATTTAGTTCTGTTTGTTGCACGTGGGGTCGTCATGAGTCAGAACTAACTCGACAGCACCTAACAACAACATCAAGTTATTGGCAAATGGCATTGTCAAACCACATCTTGGCTTTAATTTGCATATCCTTAATTATCACTATAATTTCTTTGAAAAAAGAAACATTTAAAATACATGTTTAGAGTATGACATGTTAGCCTAAAGAAATGCTAAATATAATCGTGCATCTTGCCTTGAAAAATGCCATTGCATTTCTCTCATGATATTCTGAAAGTCAAGGAGAACAAAATATGGTATGATTTTGTCAAACTAGGGGGAAAGAAGCTTGGTTTTTTACTCTTGCCTCTTAGTTATTGGCACGGAGCACCGTCTGCAAGTTTGTCATACTGTGGTGGCTTGCGTGTTGCTGTGATGCTGGAATTTATACTACTGGTATTCCCAATACTATCAGGGTTACCCATGATGGACAGGTTTCAGTGGAGCTTTTAGAATACAACAGCCTAGGAAGAAAGGCCTGATGATTTACTTCCAAAATTAGCCAAGGAAAACCTTATAGATCACAATAGAACATCATCTGACTCACTTGCTTTGGTAATGCTATCAGGAGGGATCAATTGCTAGTTGAAGACCTCATGTTTGGTGAAATAGAGGGCCAATGAGGGCTGAGAAATCCTCTGTGAGATGGATTGGCACAAATAACTGCAAAGATGGGATGGAACATATTGGTGACTATGACAATGGTGTAAATCTGGGCAATGTTTCATCCTGTTACACATAAGGTCTCCATGAGTCAGAGTCGACTTGATAGCAGCTGACAAGCAACAACACAGGGTACCATAATGGGGAATGGGCTGTAAATGTCCAGGTATTTCTGGCACTATGTTCAAGTAACGCCACTACTGCAACCTCAGGGTCATTTCCCATAGATTATTAACTTGGCTGTTAGAAGGAAATACACACATTGAAGCAAGCAGAGAGGCACACAGAAACAGTGACAGGAATTCAAGGTCATCTGGGCAGAGGGCCAACAGCGTCCTCTACAGGAGATTCACAGTTAGCTGGTGAGCTGAAAAAAGTTTCTCACCCAAGCTCCCAGTTTAGGAGGGCTTCTCTATAGCTGCCTTTCTCCAAACTGGGAAAAACAGCAAAAACAAAACTGGTCAAATCAAGTTTCAAAATGTTCTCAACAGGCATGCTTGGCAGAAACCAAGAGCACAGTTTTAAACCCTTGTATTGAGATTTTTTTTAGCTGATTTTCTCACTTTTTTATTGTGAAACATAAAATGCATACAGAACAGTTTATATAACTTAAAAACACAATTTAACAAATATGCAATCAAATGTCCAAAGCAATCAAGTTCTTGCTTATGAAACAGAAGATTACAACTCCCCATAGGAGACATACATACATCTTTTCCCAATCAGAATTGCCTCCTTTCTCTTACAGTGAATCATACCCTAACATTTACTTTTTATTTTCTTTTCTGGTTCTGCACTGAAATATTCCTGAACAATATTGCTTACTTTTGCTTGCTTTTGAATTTTATAAAAATAGAATAATAGTATACTTTCTTTAGAGATTATTTCTTAAACTCAATGTTATTTTTAAAAGATTTGTTTTGTTTTGTGAATTTGCAGTTCATTTTTTAAATACTACGTAGTATGTCAGTGGTGCAGTGGTTAAGAGCTCGACCGCTAACCAAAAGGTCGGCAGTTCGAATCCACCAGCTGCTCCTCAGAAACCCTATGGGGCAGTTTTACTCTATCTTATAGGGTAGCTGTGAGTCAGAATTGACTTGACGGCAACGAGTTTGGTTTTTCATTTTTTATATAGTATGGTATTTTAAGGATGAGCCACAATTTGCATATACATGCTACTATGGATTGGTATTTGACTTGGTTTGAGATTTTGCCTATTATGAACAATGCTGTTATGCATATCACTTTATCTGATTCCTGCACATATGTGCATGAAATTCTTTAGGATAGATACCTAGGAAGAGAAATGCTAGGTCAGATGGTATAGCTTTCTCTACCTTTATAATGCCAAACCCTTCCCATTTGTGACTGTACCTGTTTATACCTTCGTTAGTGGAGGATGACATTTTGTATATTGTGAGACTTTTAAATTGTTGCTAATCCAGAAATCGTATAATAATATTTCATTGTGGTTTCAATTTGCATTTTCCTAGCTTTCATATGTTTATTGATATCAACTTTTCATATGACTTTTGGACATTTGTGTCTTTCTCCATCTTTTTTTTTTTTTTCCATCCTCCCTCCTTCCTTCCCTTTGTCTTATCTTATATGGTCAACCATTTTGCTCAATTTTCTATTGAGTTACATGTATTTTTATTATTAATTAGTTTTTTTTAGTGTATTCTGAACACCGTCCTGTGTCAGTTATATGCATTACTACCTTCTCCCATTCTGTGGCTTATCTTTTCGTTCTCTTGATGGTCTCCAGCTGAAATGAAGTTTGAATTTTAATGTACTCAAATTTGTCATGTTTTTTGGTTACTGCTTTTTGTGGATTTTTTAAAAATAAGAAAAGATTTCAATTTCAAAGTAATGAAAACATACTGTGTTTGGAGTGCTAAAAGTTTTATACTCTGACTTTCACTTCTGCTGTTAAAATTACTATCTCTTTCTGGAGCACTGAATTTATTTTTTATGATATTTCTGTTATCATTTTATGAATTTTTTTGCCCTCTCTACTCTTTTGCTTGATATTAATACAGCTATTCAAGTTTTCTTTTGGTTAGTATTCATATTATAATTTTCCATTATTTTTTGGCCAACATTTTAATCCTTGTATTTTATATGTGTCATATACAAACAGCATAGATCTAGGCTCTGCATTTTTTTCTTCATCAAGTCAGACTATGATTTCTTCTTTGGAATATATGTTTGGTTTTCATTTAATGTGTTTACAAATATAGACTACTGTCTCATTTTGTGCTTTCTATTTTTCTGGCTGTGGTGCTTCTCTAACCTTATTTCTTGCTTTGTTTTGTCCTGATTATTTTTTGTCATTCCACCTTTTCTCTAGTTTGTAAGTTATAAACTCTGTTACTACTACTTTATGAGGTAGCCTAGGTATTACAACATGTACTCTGAAATTATCAGAGTTTACTAGTCATTGTCATTTTTACCCTCCTCACAGACACCACAAGAAACAGAATTCTACAACACTATTTAACTTTTTGACTTACAAGCTATTGCCATGTGTTTTTAATTCTTTTTAATTTTTTAGAAGAAATTAGAATTGTTTAATAGTATTATTACTGGTTGAACTTCTCTTTACTTATAAACATATATAGCTCTCTTCCTTTGCGCTCCTCAGAGTTTCCATTTGGGATACTTCTCTAAATTATTTTCGTTAGTCAGGATCTGCTGGTAGAGTATGCATCTTTTTTTTTTTTTTTCCTGAAAATGTCACTATTTTGTCATTATTGAAAGATTTTCAGTAACTTGCCTATTTCACTCAACTATCTTATAGCTTCCATTGTTTCTGTTGGGATGTAAGAGGCATACCGAACTGCAACATCCCTGACGGTGCTCTTTATTTTATTCTCTTCCTGTTTTTAAGACTGTCTTTTTATCTTTTGTTTTCTGACGTTTCACTATGATTTATCTGGATTTCTATTGACATATTTTGTCCGGCATTTATTGAGCTACTTAATGTGTGGATTTATACCTTTAAATAGTTCTGACTAACTATTAGCAACAATCTCTTGAAATACTGCTTCTGCCTCATTCTTCCTTCCTTTCTCCTTCCAGGATTCCAAATAAAAACTTTTATTTATTTATTTTTTATTTTTGTTTTTTATTATACTTTAGATGACAGTTTACAGACCAAACTAGTTTCTCATTAAACACTTAGTACACATATTGTTTTATGACATTGGTTAACAACCCTACGACATGTAAACACTCTCCTTTCTCAACTTTGGGTTCCCTATTACCAGCTTTCCTGTCCCGTCCTGCCTTCTAGTCCTTGTCCCTGGGCTGTTCTGCCCTATTAGTCTCATTTTGTTTTATGGGCCTAATCTTTGGCTGAAGGGTGAACCTCAGGAGTGGCTTCATTACTGAGCTAAAATGGTGTCCGGGGGCTGTACTCTCTGGGTTTCTCCAGTCTCTGTCAGGCCAGTATGGCTCGTCTTTTCTTGTGAGTTAGAACTTTGTTCTACAGTTTTCTCCAGCTCTGTCTGGGACCCTCTATTGTGATCCCTGTCAGAGGAGTCAGTGATGGTAGTTGGGCACCATCTAGTTACACTGGACTCAGTCCAGTGGAGGCAGAGGTAGATGTGGTCCATTAGTCCTTTAGACTAATCTTTCCCTTGTATCTTTAGTTTTCTTCATTCTTCCTTGCTCCTGAAGGGGTGAGACCAGTGGAGTATCTCAGATGGCCGCTCACAGGCTTTTAAGACCCCAGACACTATTCACCAAAGTAGAATATTTTCTTTATAAACTATGCTATGCCTATTGAGCTAGATGTTCCCCGAGACCATGGTCCCCACAGCCCTCAGCCCAGCAATTCAGTCCCTCAGGGAGTTTGGATGTGTTTATGGAGCTTCCATGACCTTGCCTTGTACAAGTTGTGCTGGCTTCCTCA
Organism: Trichechus manatus latirostris; assembly: GCF_000243295.1. Taxonomy (NCBI): domain Eukaryota; kingdom Metazoa; phylum Chordata; class Mammalia; order Sirenia; family Trichechidae; genus Trichechus; species Trichechus manatus. The sequence goes on along the minus strand of NW_004444060.1, from coordinate 5,726,303 downwards.
GTATTGCATACTGTCTTACCCTTCACCAAAGCTACTGCTTATCTATTGTCTATTTAGTGTTTTTCCATTCCCACCCCTCCCCTCCCTCATAACCATTAATGATTGTTTCTTTTTGTGTGTAAACCTTTTCATGAGTTTCTCCAGTAGTGGTCTCACATAATACCACATAAAAACCTTTAGATCTTCTCATTTTATTCTTGATTCCTCTTAACGTTTTTTGTGTTTGTGTGCACCTTTAGTGCCTTTGTCTCTCTGCTACCTTTAGAAAATTTCTTCTAATCTGTCTTTCAGCTTACCAACTTTTTCTTTAATTAGAGATGATCTGTTGTTAATCCTGTTTAATGAGATTTTCATTACTTTTTTTTCAAAATTTGATTCTGTTATTGTGAAAATCTACTTTGTAATTTTTGATAGTCCTGTGGTGTCTGAATTTTTTTTCAAATTTATCTTAAAATATCTTTAACTTAAAAGATAAATACAATTAAAGAAGGGTATCAGATTTGGAAAAATGTGGTCACAACCAATCACCACCCTCTAATTACATTAAATAATAGATTAATAAACATTCTGTGTCCTTAATATTAAAGTTTCATGTTCTCCTCAATGTAAAGGGACTCAAAACCTCATCAGCTCATTTGGATCCAAGAGCTGCCACATAGTTTTCATCTGTACCTGCATATCAATCTTCCACACTTCTTCAGCCTTCTTTGAGACTCATTTTGACTCCATTATTTGAGTTTTATGTTTACTGACTTCTAATTAATGTGTCCAATTGGAGATATTGGAAGGTGATTAAAAGGCAAGATGAGAGTGAAGTTGAATATTTATCCTCCTGGATCTTCTATTTTGTGTCATCATTGTCTGCTGTGCCAATTTTATGAAGATCTTTGCTCCTTCCCAAGAGTCTGTGGTACAGCTATATATAGTCTCTGGCTCCTGATGATAGCTACATCCCTTGCCTCTTCAGACCAAGAGGTGATAACAGCAACTTGTTGCTGGACATAGGACACTGCGCCCATATTTGCTGGTTGACCTTACCTCCATGCACACCTTGGTAACAAGTTTGCCTTTACTGTTGCTGTTGTTGTTGTTAGTTACCATCAAGTCAATTCTGACTCATGATGACCCCTTGTAAGCAAAGTAGAACTGCTCCATAGGGTTTATAAGACTGTGACCTTTTGGAAGCAGATCATCAGGCCTGTCTGTGAGGTACCTCAGAATGGGTTCAAACCGTCAACCTTTAGGCAAGTCGTTGAGTACAATTACCAGGGTTTCTCTACCATCTGTTTTCTACTGAAACACTATCTAATATGGACTTTGACTAACCCATTATTTTTCTGTCATTCAGTATTCAACAATTATTTATCAGAAACATGTTGTAGAGAACCTCTGTCTTAGCTTCTTGAGATAAAATCTTAGTTCAGATCTATCTATCTGATCTATCACCTGTCTGTCTTTCTATTGATTGATCAATTGATCAATCTCTCTCTATATATATCTCTACCTACTTACCTACCTACCTATCTAATCACTCAGAAAACTCTTATTCAATTAGGTTAAATTACGTAGGTGATAATTGTATTAAGTTTCCAAACTATTGTGCAGAAATGGGAATAGACAGAAACATGTAATATTTAAGAAATACAAAGTTAAAATTAACAAATCAATACCATACACTAAATATTATATAAACAATGGGATAAATAATGCAAATCTGAGATTTTAGGTGATGTAGACTGGTAGGCTGGTAATATTGAAAGACATAATGAAGAGAAGAGAAAATAGAAATATCTATTACTTATGTTTCATATGTCATTTGAGGAGTTAGCAACATTTTCTATTGGAGCTGCCTAGAAATACGACCAGTAAGGGCAGAGCATAAATGAGAGGATAGGGACTGAAGTACTGATTTTATTTTTTTCTGCATAGATGTAAGATTATTGAAATCATGGCATGAGTTATGTCAAGACAATAAACTGATAAAGAAAGAATCAATATTACAGAGTCATATTCCTGGCAAACACCAATATTCAGGCAGCAGGAGGATAGAAGCCATAAAGTAATATGGGTAAGATGCACGAGATATTTAATTATAAATGAATTATCTATTCAGATCACCACCAAATTTACTAATCTTCCTATATCTTACTCATGTAATCTGTCTTGCCTCTTCTCCTACCAAAGCTAAGTACTTTCATTTGTGCAGTTGATTGCATTACTTCTCACCTTTCTTAATAAATCTTGACTCTGCAAATATTTCCTCTTTCTCTGACATTATACCTCCCCATTCCCTTCACTATAGGATCATTTTTGTCAGTGGACCACCATACCATTATACTCCCATGTCAGAGATGCAAAAGAAAAAAAGAAAGTTAACTAGATGTAACAGCCCAGTGGCTGATTTGACTATATTTTCTATATGAATCTTCAATATCTCTCTCTACAATTTATGAACCACATTTCCCTGTCTTATTAATATAGCTAAGGAGCCCTGGTGGTGCAACAGTTAGAGCGTTTGGCTGGAAAAGGTCAACAGTTGGAACCCAACAGTCACTCTGCCGGAGAAAATACCTGGCGATCTGCTCTTGTAAAGATTAAAGCCCAGGAAACCCTATGGGGCAGTTCTACTGCTATCCTGTAAGGTTGCTATGGGTCAGAATCAACTAGATGGCAAACAGTAACAACACATGCAGCTACATAACTTACTTTGACTAAATGGAATGTCAATGAGTGTAATACAAATGGAGGCTTTAAAATTGCTTCTGTCATTTGCTTGCTCTCTTGTATTCCCAAAATCTGTCATGAGAAGTGCATGATAGTTGTAAATACTGGCCCTTCGGTCTAGCCCCTAGAAGGAATACATGGCGAACAGGGCTGAACTCAGCTGGAAGCTCGAGTCTCACCAGGTCAAAACAAATGCAGCTTACATCAGCCAAACACAGCCAACCTGCAAACAAGTGAGCATGAATATAAATGCTTGATGTCGTAGTCCATTGAGATTGTGTAGTTCTTTGCTACACAAGCTGTGCCCTTGACTTTGTTCTCTATTTTTACTGTTAGTTCTTCCTCACTGTCCTTTTCTCTTATTAAACCCTACAATCAGGATTATATGTGTGTGTGTATACACATACAATTTCATTAAACTCCTCTTTCTCTAGTCACCAATAACCACTATCCTAATACATGTGATGGACAATCATTAGCTCTCTTTTCACTGCATTTATCAGAGTTATTCGCCTGGGTTCCAGGACCCTTCACTCTCTTGATTATTCTCCTGCTTCACCAGTCACTGCTTTTCATTCTTCCTCTTCCTCTTCCTGGCATCTCAGTGTCAGAACATCTCAACATATGGTTCTCAATACGTTTCTCCTCACTACTAACATATGTTCATATTTCTTTCCCCTATATTACTTAAACCCTAGATTGTTTTAACTTATCTTGGGATATTACCTACCTTTTCTTTTTATAACAGTTACTAAATTCATATCTCTAACACAAGCTTCTCTTCTGGATTCCCACTTACTATTTGATAATTTCACTTGAGAATCTATTAAATCATCTCAGTTTGCCATGTTATTCTTTAATTGAGACAAATGCACCATGCAAGACGGTAATAGTAGGGGCAACTAGTGTAGGGTATGAGCAAACTCTCTCTACTATCTTCACGACTTTCATGTAGATCTAAGATTATTTTAAGATAAAAAGTTAAAGGCGAGAATGATGAGGTACTCTTTGTTGACAGTATTTAAGTAGTATTTGTTTTAACACTGGCAGTGAATGCGGTTATACTGTCTAAGTTAGCAGAACGGATCAGCTCCCTAAATATGTATACTGATATCTCATAAATGTCTGAACCTGGAGAACGTGAGCTGCATAAAATAAAACCAAAGAAATAAAACGATTCAACACATCAACCAAACAAAAACCTCCTTATATATCTAATAATTATGAATTATACAATGGAACATGGAATTACTGTTCGATTTAGCTCATGATTTTTAAAATACCAAAATTCTAGATCTTTCAAAGATCATAACATTCGTCACAAAATATGCAAATATTAATACTGATTACAAAGTTGAAATTACTAAACACTGCTTTACAGAGAATTTTTCCTCACTAAATTCATTAGTGAATTTTAACAAACCCGAGATAAACAAAGGTAAAAATTAATCTCTAAAATTTGCTGTAAACAGTACTAATTCCAAAGATCTAGCATATCTACTTTTGTGACAAGAATAGTTATTAAATTATTCTGTTTTTTTCTTGAACGTGTATTTGTAGTATGTTTATAACAAACTTTACTTAAATTGTAGTCCAGCATCTACATGTGTTCACTGAGTGCCTATTTACAGTTCAGTACTATTGCATAGTCAGTATTTTTCCTTCTTTTTTCTCTTTCAGTTTCAACTAAGTCTCCTGTTTCTCTCATTCATTTCTCTTGACACTAAAGCTATGTATTTTATTCTATTGGCGGCTTGTCCTGAGGATAATTGTAAAATCTGTCTTTTTCCAATTATGAGAGGTGTTCTGTAAATTCTTTGGGGAATATTTGTTTTGAGATGTGTGCCCGTAACTCCCACTAATGTTGCCCATTTAAACTTGATCTATTGCTTTCCTTTTCCCAGTAAGTGACTTCAGCCTAGCATTAATGCTGTTCTGTTTATAACACCCAAACTCCCCCTTATCTACCTACAGTTTCTCAAAAATACTTTGTATGTAGGTCATTTATTAAATTGTAAACCAAGGTAATTTAAGGAAAACTATCTTTTTCAAAGGTGGAATATTATTATTTTCTTTTAAGATGCCATACTGCTACTATATAAAGATAGCATTTGAGCACGGTCAACTGATAAAAGAGTAACGCTGCACCAAAATAAACCCAGTTTTTAAAATTAATTTGCTTGAATTTATACATAAAACAAAGACCTATAGTAATTAATATCATAGAAGTTATACCCTGGACAATATTTTAAAATGCCACATTCCCCATTTTAAAGTTGAGAAAATATTTGTTGTAGTTAGGTGCCATCAATTTGGTTCCTACTCATAGTGACCCTACATACAACAGCATGAAACACTGCCTGGTCCTGTACCATCCTTACAATCGTTGCTATGTTTGAGCCCATTTTTACAGCCGCTGTGTCAATCCATCTCATTGAGGGTCTTCCACTTTCTTGCTGACCCTCTACTTTACCAAGCATAATGTCCTTCTTCAGAGACTGGTCCCTCCTGATAATATGTCCAAAGTATGTGAGATGAAGTCTTGCCATCCTTACTTCTAAGGAGTATTCTGGATGTACTTCTTCCGAGACAGAGCTTTCTCGTTCTTCTAGTAGTCCATGGTATATTCAATATTCTTTGTCAACACCATACTTCAAAGGTATCAATTCTTTTTCAGTCCTCCTTATTCACTGTCCAGCTTTCCCGTGCATATGACATGATTGAATATATCATGGCTTGGGTCAGGTGCACCGTAGTCCTCAAGTGACATCATTGCTTTTTATCGCTTGGAAGATGTTGTTTGTAGCAGATTTGCCCAATGCAATGTGTCATTTGATTTCTTCACTGCTGCTTCCATGGATGTTGATTATGGATTCAAGTAAAATGAAATCTTTGACAACTTCAGTATTTTCTGTATCATGATGCTCTTATTGGTCCAGTTGTGAGGATTTTTGTTTTCTTTATGTTGTACTGAAGGCTGTAGTCTTTGATCTTTATCTGTAAGTGCTTCAAGTCTTGTTTGCTTTCATCTAGCAAGGCTGTGTCATCTGCATATTGCGGATTGTTAATGAGTCTTCCTCCAATCCAGATGTGAAAACATCACTAGTCTGTAAATTTATTATTGTGTGTGTATATGGTAAAAATATCTTTAATACATGTTCTCCTGAATGTAGCCAATCTGTAAATGTTTCAGTAAGTTTCTGTTCTTCATTTTATTTCATTTCTCCAACTTTTATTTTCCAACTTTCAAAATGCTTCATAATATCTAAGTTACTGAGCCATTCAATACCCTAGTTTCCAGAATATTCTCTCTTCATGTCCCATCCCACTTGTTTTCTACTCTCTCTCTCTATATATATATGTAAATATATACTATATATATATATATAAACCCATTACGCTTGAGTTGATTCCTACTCATAGCACCCTATAGGACAGAATAAAACTGGCCCACAGGGTTTCCAAGGAGCAGCTGGTAGATTTGAACTGCCAACCTTCTTGTTAGCAGCCTGACCTCTTAACCACCGAGCCACTAGGGCTCCATATAACAAACATGGTATTAAAGATATGGTATACTATTTTTATCTATAAAGACACCCAGGCCTTGTCATCACCCAGGATACACTGGACATTGGCTTTATCAACACTTTTCTTCCTGCAGTCTGCTTCCATAAAGGTTTACTGACTTGGAAGCCTATGGGGCTGTTCTACTCTGTCCTATAGGGTCACTATGAGTCTTAATAGACTAGATGGCAGTGGGTGTTTTTGGTTTTAACCCTTGCTCAGATGAATCTGTTTTTCCAGTTTATCGTTCCCTTGTGATATCACTACACACATTTTTCATCTTAAATCTTGTGGCCAGCATGTTAATCATGTCTTTAACTAACAGTCTCAATTTTATTCTCTCTTAACTTTCTACCACAATCATGTGGTTGATATAACCATAGCACACCCCCAATCATTTTATTTCTCTAATTCTCTGACAGATAGCTCTATTACTGATGGAAAATGTTACAAATTGACTGAGTAGGTCCATACAAACGGAAGGTTTCTATCTTCCTCTGGCAACTCAGTTGCATCGATTAGGTTTTTTTTTTTTTTTTTTTTAAATCAACTTTGATTAACTTATCTTGGTCTTTTTGGTATTCTACAATCATTTTGAAACTTAATTCTCAAGTCCCTAACCCACTGGCCTTATTCTCAGTCCACCACTTTACCTCCTAACCTCCTACTTCACCGAATTGTTAAAACAATTATATATAAATTATATATGTATATAATTTATATAGAAATTACATATAGAAATAAATTACATATATAAATTATATGTATATTTATTACAAATACACACGGAGAAAGACTCTGGATGGCGCAAATGATTAAGTGCTCGACTACTAGCTGAAAGTTTGGCACTTCCAACCCACACAGAGGCACCTTAGAAGACAAGCCTGGTGATCTATTTCCAAAGGTCTCGCCTTGGAAACCCTATACAGTACATTTCTACTCTGCACTCACGGGGCTGCCATGAGTTGGAATTGACTCAACCACAACAACAACAAAATTATATTTGTTTAAAATACAAATCAGATACTTGGCAACTATAGTCAAAACTCTTGTGCATGGCATTCAAGGTCTGTCAAACACTTTGTCCACATGATCTTTCTGACTCATTTCTTACCACTTCTTAGCATCTAACAGTTCAATTCTAGCCACACGGGGACTCTTGGTGCCCCAAAGACACCATGGCTATTGATTGATAGGACTCTGGTTTGATTCACATTGTTTGTTCTCTGGAAAATTTTTCATGTTCTCCGTTGAATGGTAAAGCCATCTTTATTTTATACGGCTCAATTCATATGACATCTTCACTTACCTACCCCAGTGAGACTTAGTTATATCCAGATGGAGACTAGCTCCTACTTTGAGCACAACATGAAATCCGCCCCCTCCCTTCTCATGCTTCCTTGATCTCCTGGAAGTAGAAGGCGTACATTACTTGCCTAGTAACCTCTAGCATTGGGCATAATGCTGATAATAATGTGTCTGGAGGAATATCTGGCTCAGAGTATGAGTTCAATAAATATTTGTTAACTCAATTCTCTATAAGCAGCTGAACCTATGCAGGAAGTTGCTGTAATGAAAATTTTAATTGACTGATGGAAATGGGGAGGGGAGGAAGACAACTATGTACTTAAATAAATCTAAATTTTATAGAAACAAAAAAGTATTTATTACCACCTCGATATTTGAAATTCATTTTAGGAACACATTGTTTAAAAAAAAAAAAAAAAAAAAGAACAAGGACTGGCTGTTCTCTATTTTCCAAATGCTTCAGAAATTTAGTACAGAATGTATTTTTCCATCAGCCTTCCTTCAATTAATGATTTCTAGCTACCTCAGAGCTGCTTCTCACTTTGGCACAGAATTTGACTAGAGGACAATAATTTTCCCAAACACTAAACAGAATGCTCCAATGTATTTTGCACAGACAGCTATAACCACCCCCTAATTTTAACTGAAACCAAATCAAACAAAAAGTCATCGATATTTTTAACAAAAGTCCATAAAAAATGACATAAAATGGTTGTAAAATCGTATCAAATCTAGTTTATAGATATACTTAAAATTATAAGTATTTATATTAATAAACTTACTCATTCTTCTTTATAAACCTTACTTTATATGACTTAGTTCTCTCTGGTCTTGGGAATTCATTTTTATGGTTTGGTTAATATAGCATCCTGATTAGACACAGTATTTCTCTTATGAGCTCAGAAAACATAAAGAGAATATCTGACATACCCCAAGCATCTATCCACAGGTCATGTACAGGTAACAGATACAAAGACATTTTGGCAGATGATCTCAAGTAAATATGCCTGGAATTCCAATAGATATTCTATTGCCAAGTTTCATATGTCAGGTCATGATGTACCTAAGAACAATTTAATCATTACAGCCTTGTTTGCATTTATACATTCACCCATTCAAACAACATCTAGATAAATGGAAGGTTTAAGCTGGAGCTATGTAAGTATTATTATTTCACAATCACTGTAAATTCTACTAAAAGCAAGTTTCTTAAGGGAAGTGACTATTTCTCATTTATTCACCCCCCATACCTAACCTAATACCTATACATAAAAGTTTGTTGATTGCATTTATTGTAGCAATATTCTTCATCCTCAACACCCACGGTACACTTTCAGTATGAATCCCATATGCTACAAACTCTACTTGTTAAGAGGAAGAAGAAAAATGTTTTACTTAAAAAAAAAAAAAATCTGTCTCAGTAATGAAAAGGTTAAATGAGGAAAACTAAGGTGTGTATGGGGAAATCAGATTATTCTACTTCATCAAACTACTCAGAATTGACTAATAATGTTGGCCAAAAGACCACAAGACTGTGATTCATTGTATTTCAATGACTAAGTTTGTGATTTCAGTGTGTGTAAAATTAAGGACTTGAATGACATAATTATAAAGTTCCATTTCAACTTTAAGGTTCTGTGAATGAAATGATTTCAAAGGAAAGATGTCTTTGGCATTCGCCAGTGAAAACAAAGTTAAGTATATATTGACAAATTAATTAGTTTATTTATAAATTTCCCAGCATATTTCCAAACTAGATAGAATTTGTCAATAGTCTAATTCTTCCAGAGAAGTACCATAATATCTCATGTTTGCATAACATTTTAGAAATTCACAAGGTACTTCCACTGCATTATCTTATTTGACCCTCACAAGAGCCCTATGTTTAATTAGAGATGATATCATCCCTTTATCCCCTCCCTCCAAAGGTAATTGATGTTTAGAGAAGTTAAGCATTTCACTGCAGTGCGCACAGCTAAAAGTCCTTGACCACTTTTGACTGATTTAATGGAATACCAATGATATTTCTTTCTTTGTGCTGGATCTGTCCACAGCCCAATTATGACTTCTTGGCACTCACGTGTTTTTAAACTTGGATGTCGAACTTCAGAGTCTGCTTTTCAATGTTTTTCTCATAAGATGCAGACCCACATATCCAACCAAACAAAAACAAAACAAATTAAAAAAAAAAAAAATGCCGTCGCATTGAATTCCAACTCACAGCTACCCTACAGGAGAGAGTAGAACTACTCCATAGGGTTTTCAAGGCTGTAATCTTTACAGAAGCAGAGTGCCACATCTTTCTCCCATGGAGTCGCTGGCAAGTTCAAACTGCAGACCTTTAGGTTAGCAGCAAAGCACTTAACCACTGAGCCACAAGGGACCCTTACATATCCAACAGCCTATTAGATACTACCAGTTGAATGTCCTATAACCACCTATGGTTCACCATTTTCAAACATGTTACTCCTAAACCAGTTTTTCAAACATACCCCTGACACAGAAAATGCCACCGTTCATTATTCACTTTCCTGAGCAGAAAAATTAAAGTCATCCGTTACATCATCCAATCAGTCTTAGGTGAAGGAGTAAATATTGGGCTGGTGGTAAAATTTGAGAATAAACAAAGTTAGTAGTAGAGACTATCAAGGCAAGTATTCAAGGAGGGGGAAAGAAAATAACAAGGATGGATAGTAAGTACCCTTCTGTCCCTAACTGACAATGTTCCTTTATAAGCGTTTTCATCCTAGATGACTTTAAATTCACTGGGTGTTTGCCCAGTCTAGAAATTATGTCCTCTGGTCATTCCTGCATGAATTCCCACGGTGTGTTTTGGTAAAAAAAAAAAAAAAAAACAGTGAAAATGTTTCCTCCTCCCTTTTGAAACTTCCCTACCAATCTTTATTATTAGAGTTTTATATCCTTGAATATAGATGGATTTTTTTTTTTTTTTACTTCCAGTAATTTGCTAAAATGGAGATACTTCTGGATTATTGAAATACTATGAAAACATATCAGTTTAGAGTCAAACATCATTGGGACTATATGAAATATCTGGCACAACCACCCAAAAAGAATGCTTAAAATTTGGTCAAGGTGAACATTACTAAATACATTTACTTAAATATCAATTTGAAATATGTATATCATTTCATTATCAATAGGTTATTTATAATATACATTGACTTCTGCTCTTAACCAGTAAACAAAGAGATGACAATATCATGCATTCCTTTTCAAAGAACACTTAGGACAATGGCCATCACTATGTTTTTCTGTGGATTTTGTTAGCTTCCAAGCAAAATGTATTCTTGGTCCCTCTTGACTTAAATTCCTTTTTCTAAAAACTAGTGTAATAATAAGATCGTCCTCCTGAATTTCAAAATTTGTCTTAATGATTAAGAATGTGGATCCTTACTCCTTGGGTTAATTCTAGGTTCTGCCCTAATAGCTATTAGATATTGGGCAGGTTCTTTCACTTGGCTCGTCTGTATGATGTGGGTGATAGCAGTAACTGACCCATAAGACGGTTATGAGCATTAAATGACTTGCTGTATGTGAAGTACTTAAAACCTGGTCAGACACACAGTGCTGTTAAATGCCAGTTCTGAATATTGATGTTGCTGTTACTTTTACCTATCTATTCTCACTCTATTCCATCTACTTAGTTCCCATCCATTCTGAAGAGTAAATATTGTACTAAATTGTGTTTTAATTCTACCTTATTTTTTATAGTCTGTCACAGTGTAGATGCACAATAAAATCTCTTCAATGGCTATTTCTACTCTGATAATAGATTCACTTTTAAATATTAAATATGGATAATTATGTCATATTTTACATGATAACAATTTTATGCATTTAATTTTATATAAGGGAAGATTCTTCGGTAGGGTTGCTGTGAGTCGGAATTCAATGTGATGGCAATTTTTTTTGTTTTTTTAATTTGTTTTGTTTTGTTTTTGTCTGGTTGGATATATGGGTCTGCATCTTATGGGAAAAACATCGAAAAGCAGACTCTGAAATTTGACATCCAGATATATGTACATATGTGTGTATGTAGTATTTATTTATGTTTAGGGTTTGAGCTTTTTAAAAAATGCTACCTTACTGTATAGCGTTTTTGTACCATTTTCCCACTCAGTACTGTTTTTAATATTATCCATGATGCAGCATATGGTCGTAATGTATTTGTTTTTATATTTATGTATTATTCTATGTATGATCAATTAATTTTCTAATCTTTTGTAAAAATAATGTTTTATTGGTATCTTTTGTTTAAAATGGCCAACAGAGTCAGCTTTTTTTCTGGTAATTTTCATCTCTTTACTTTTATCTTTTTATACTTTTATATTTGAGTGGATTACTCTGAAAATTCATATGTTTTTGATATATTTGGAAAACACAATCCATATTATGCAGCATTTACATCTCCTTCAAACATATAGAATTGCAAACAATTCTATTCCACTTGATATAATATACTAGTTATCAGTTTCTGCTGAGTTGATATAGCTCATGGTGACCCTATGCATGTCAGAGTAGAACTGTGTTCCATAAGGTTTTCGATGGCTGCGTGTTCAGGAGTACGTCACCAGGACGTTCTTCCAAGGCACTGCTGGGCAGACTTGAACCTCCAACACTTCAGTTAGCAGCCAAATCTCTTAACCATAGGAACAACCCAGGTGTGATATAATGTAGAGACATTTATATATCTAAAGGTTTATAAAGTCTTCCCTTATATAAAATTAAATACATAAAACCTTTATCATATAAAATATGACATAATTATCCATATTTAATATTTAAAAGTGAATCTATCATCAGGGTAGAAATAGCCATTGAAGAGATTTTATTGCACATCTACATTGTGACAGTAAATTTGTTAGGTGGGTATTTTAAGTATATTTCTTATAATATGATATAACATAACATTTCCATTGACACATTGAACACATTCAGACTAAAACTAAGGAGGATTAAAAAGAAAAAAAAAGGATAAATTTGAGGAAAGTAAGAATTCCTCTGTTTAGGGATTCTTAAATGGGAGTGTACTGAACTAAATTTAAAAAAGTAGTAAACGAAGTGATTCTGAGGATTGAAATATAGGATGCTAAATAGGAAACAGTAAATGAGAACCATATTTGCAGTTATGCCAATGAATTGAGCTAATCATGTATCATTATGCCTTCACAAACTAAAAATTTTAAGTTTGTTTTTGGGAAAATTTTCTTCCATCTGAATAGGAAATGAATATCTTTTCCCAGCCACCTGTGTGTGTCATTTTGCTGGACATTTTCTTTACAAGTGTGATCACATTTAATCCTTATATCTTTCAGGGGTGGTGTTATTCCATTTTACAACTGTGAAAAAGCAAACAAGGCTAGGGACTCTAGTAACTTGCTCAAAGTCAGAGTGAGTAAGGGATAGGGTAGAATTCAAATGCAGGTTGGTCTTTGAAGTAGCATCTTTTTACCTTTGAAATGAGAAAATTGGATATACTACCCTGTTGTTGTAGTGCCCTATCCATCCACTATTATAAGTTATATATATATATATTTATAAAGAGAAAAAGATAGTATAATGGTGCAACCATTTAAACTCACATTTAAAAGGAAATAACTATATATGCAAATAAATTATTAAGTAAAAACTCAAAGCAATTACATTCCTTTTAATATTAGCATTTGAATATTAGCATTTGAAAGTGACAATCATTTAAAATAACTCTTAATTCTTTCCAATTGTTAAAGTACTCATACTCTCCTGATGTATGTCAAAATAATTAGCTGTCATAAAAGAGAAAAGCTTGTGTTATTGTGTAAAAGAGCAGTACTTCTCTCACCTATGACCTGCTTTGATTATGTTGATTCAATAAATGTTAGACAGTTGCATTCAACGAAGAATTTATGTCTCTTATAAATACGGAGATGATGGACTCGGTACTCTGCTTAATCTTGCTCTTCTGTTGAGAGTAACCATTTAACAAAAAACAAGCCTGGTGTGTCAGAATATTTCAACAATTAAGGAAAAGTTTCATTACCTTATAAATAACTGAAAAGAGTTCTGAACAAAAAGAAAGCAAGTAACTGCAAAATGACTCTTCTTGTTTCATCACTGGCTCCAGACTCAAGGTCAACTTGTCAGTTATTCGTTGTCTTCCTAATGTAATAACAAAGCCTTGCATAGAATGAAACCCTAAAAGTCATACAGAAGATTCAAGAAAAGAGCTGAATGAAAGAATACTGTGAATAAAATGATCAAATAGGAATTAAGCAGAATATGATTTTTTTTTCTAAAATATATTGCTCCTTATGAGATGACAGGTAATGCATTCTCATGTCAATAAGTATGCATTACACTTACTGCTAGCTAAAAGCACTTGTCACTCATGATACACTTCACTACATCTGGCATTTGTGATGCCAGTTGCTTTGGGATTACAAAAAAATAATACCCTCATTAGCAGAGTGATAAGTATGTGAATGCTGTGCCAACATTTAGCTCATGTCTGCCAATCGAAAATGAAAAATGCTCTTTATTGATTGAAGAAAGGATTTCGTTTGAAGATAATTGACTCTGAGACTTTCATTGACATAATATCACCTCTGGAAGAAACATGAGCTCAGCTTAGAAAACAAAAGTTAGATGTAAGAGGCCCATCACTTTCTCCTTACTCAAGCACAGCTCCTAGTGACTTGAGTGAAAATTCTGTCTGCCTGTGAATCAAAGGATCATAGATTAGCTAGTCCATTTTAGCAGCAGAAAATTTCTTCAAATAAGAATTGTACACAGAAGTAAGGCATAAAAAATATAGCAGGAGGAGTTAGAAATGCCTCAGAGAAAAATGTGAGGGTGAGTAGCGTGGGCAAGAAAAAAATAACTATTTCAAAAAACAATAATAAACAGGAAAAGATAATTATCTTACTACACTAACATAATCAGTAGTAAAATGAGGGGTTCAGTTTTAAGTGTTAAGACTGAGCTGCCTGAGAGTTATTTACTAACGAGATAGTAGATAAGAATTATCTTAGGTGAAGGGAAGGACAGCACACACTACAGGGGAAGTCAGCATAACTGGACTAAACCAAAGCTAAGAAGTTTCCCAAATACAACCAAACACTTTAAGGGACAGAGTAGCAGGGGCAGGGGTCTGGGGATCATGGTTTTAGGGGACATCTAGGTCAATTGGGATAATAAAGTTTATTAAGAAAATGTTCTGCATCCTACTTTGGTGAGCGGCGTCTGGGTTCTTAAAAGCTAGTGAGCAGCCATCTAAGATGCATCAATTGGTCCCAACTCACCTGGAGTAAAGGAGAATGAAGAACACCAAGGACACAAGGAAAGTATTAGCCCAAGAGACAGAAAGGGCCACATAAACCGGAGACTTCATCAGCCTGAGACCAGAAGAGCTAGATGGTGCCCAGCTACCACCAATGACCACCCTGACATGGAACACAACAGACTGCCTGATGGAGCAGGAGAAAGGTGGGGTGCACAACTCAAATTCTAGTAAGAAGACCAGACTTAATGGTCTGAGACTAGAGGAACCCTGGAAAGCATGGCCCCCAGATTCTCTATCAGCTCAGAACTAAAACAATTTCCAAAGCCAACTCTTCAGACAAAGATTGGACTGGACTATGGGACAGAAAATGATACTCGTGAAGAGTATGCTTCTTAGCTCAAGTAGTTACCTGAGACTAAATGGGCAGCTTCTGTCCGGAGGTGAGATGAGAAGGCAGAGAGGGTTGAATGGACATGGGGAATCGGGTGGAAAGGAGGAGTGTGCTGTCACAGTATGAGGAGAGCAATTAAGAGTCACATAACAGTGTGTGTATAAATTTTTGTATGGGGAAAAAAGAAAAGATTGAGATGCCAATGGAACAGTCAAGTAAAAGTGTATGTGGCAAGAGAATAAAAGAATTTGGAACTCAGTGTTGAGGTGGAAGTTAGGCGATATGTATATGTGCCTACTACATGCACACAGGCACATTTTTAGAGAAGAGAAGAAGCCCAAGGATGAAACACTGGGGTACTACAACATTGAATGTCAGGGGCATTAAAATACTTTCAGGGTGTATCAGCATCCTGATGTATCTTCAGTGAAAACAGCCATGTGAAATGAAGTAAAAGGAAAATCCAGGTGAGTGTTGTGTCCCAAAAACCAAAAAAAGAAATGTTTTAAGGAGAAGGGAGTCATCTACTATTGAGTAATTATAAAAGAGATCTGAGAACTGACCCTTCAATTTCAAACAGTTTAATAAAATTAGGTTTGATGAAGGATGGGTATGAAAGGTATGATTTTATAGGGTTCACAAGAGAATGGGTGATGAACTATTACAAATATTAGATACAGACAACACTCTCAAGAAGTTTTGCTATTAAATGGAGCAAGAAATAAACTGGCGTTTCAAATGGGAAATGCATCATGAGAGGCATTTTATGGTGATGGGAATGATCCAGTAGAGGGGTAATATTTGTAAGGCAATAGAGAGAGGGAGGATGCTAAAGTGAGGTCCTTGAGGTAAGAGGCAATAGAATGTAGGTCACAGGTGAAGGGTCTGAGCTAGCATGAGAACACAGGCAGTTTACCATAGCGGAATATGTGTCAGGTTACTATTACTGGGATCACAATAGAGGGTACAGGACAGAGCTGGAGAAAAATATAGAATAAAATTCAAACTTACAAACAAAGACCAGTCTTGCTGATCTGACAGAGACTGGAGAAACCCTGAGAGTACGGCCCCTGAACACCCTTTTAAGTCAGTACTGAAGTCACTCCTAAGGTTCACCTTTCAGTCAAAGATTAGACAGGCCTATGAAACAAACAACGATACACGTAGCTCAACCACGTATACGACACTAAATGGGCACACCAGCCCAGAGGCAAGGACAAGAAGGCAGTAGGGGCCAGGAAAGCTGGATGAATGGAAATGGGGGACCCAAGGTAGAAAAATGGAAGAGTGTTAACACATCGAGGTTGGCAACCAAAGTCACTAAACAGTATATGTAGTAATTGTTTAGTGAGAAACTAATTTGCTCTGTAAACCTTCATCTAAAGCACAATAATAATAATAATTTTAAAAAAGTGTGTCAGATACTAGAATATAGGAGAACCCAGAAGAATATATGGATAGGACACACAGTACACCTGAAGTATGTGTGAGGTTGAGAGATAATGATTATAAAGTTACTGACAGGTAGTACAGTTTTACAGGTGAAAAATACCAGGCAAGGAGCCCTGATGGCACAAAAGTTAATTGCTCACCTACTAACTGAAAGGTTGGTGGTTCGAACTTACCCAACAGTTCCACAGGAGAAAAAAAGTGGCCATCTGTTCCTATAAATATCACATCCTACAGGGCAGTACTACTCTGTCACAGGGGGTTTCTATGCATCAAAAATGACCTGATAACACCCAACAACAACTATAAAATCAGGCTGACAAACAGCATCATGATAAATAGTGAAGAAATTGAAATTTTCAAATTTCATTCTACTTGGATCAACAATCAATGCCCGTAGAAACAACAGTCAAGAAATCAAATGACATATTGCATTAGGCAAATGTGCTGCAAAATACCTCTCCAAAATCTTAAAAAGCAAAGGCGTTACTTTGATGACTAAGGCATGCTTGAGCCAAGCCATGGTATATTCAATCACCTCACAAGCCTGAGAACGTTGGACAATGAAAAAGGAAGACAGAGGAAAAACTGACACATTTGAATTGTGGTATTGGCAAAGAACGGTGGACTGCCAGGAGAATGAGCAAATCAGTCTTGGAGGAAGTACACTCAGAATACTCCTTAGAAATGAGGATGGTAAGACTTTGTCCTGCTTACGTTGGACGCTTCATCAGGAAACACCATTCCTAGAAAAGACATTATATTTGGTAAAGTAGAGGGTCAGTGAAAAATAGAGAAACTCTCCATGAGATGGACGGACACAATAGCTGCACCAATGTTCTCAAACATAGCAACCATTGTGAGGATGGTGCAGGACCTGGCAATATTTTGTTCTCTTAAACATAAGGTTGCTATGAGTCAGAGCCACTCTATGGCAACTAGCAACAACAAATATTAGCTACTTTTTTATGACCTTTATAGTCTTGTCTCAGCCATGCTGTCCATTATAACCCAGGCCCTCTCAATCACTTATTCTTACTTACGCACAGAATGTATTCTAATGCTTCACTCATGTCACTTCTTAAGCTAGGAAAGCTTTTCTTCCTCTTTGCATCCCTGGATATTTCCACTTATATGTATTTCCTCTTTGTATTCAAAACACTCTGTATTTTTTTGTATTTGTATTTATTGTATTCATAGCATGCAAAACACTCAGCTGTAGCACTTATATATTAAGATTCCGGCCTAAGTGTCTCCCTTTTCTACTAGACTCTAAGAATAGTTATTATGTCTTATGTATCTTTATATTTCTAAACCTTAACTCAGTGCTTAGAATATAATTGTTCAATAAATGCCTTCAGAAATGTACATGTACAGAAATATATGTATGTGTAGTCATATGAATAGAATGGAAAAGAATAATAAATTCTAAGCAGTTGAAATCAGAATTCTCTTTAAGAAGAGAAGTGTCCTTGCTTAAGAAAATGCTTTGATAAGCTATTTCTGAATGCAAGATGTGATGCTGGGGGTTGGGGAAAAATAGCTAATCAGCTCTATGAAAGAAACATATGGGAAATTCCCTAAGTGTTCAGTAAAGTGTACCATCTACTCAATGTCCTGTTTCAATATTTTTGTTTGTTCTATGTTCTTGGTGTTGAAGTCAAATAAAGTAGCAAATATTTATATGTGGTCAAAGGCAGAAAAGCATGTGCTTCGGTCTATAAACTGAACTGATTTAGTAGTAAGAGAAACTTGGGAAAAGAGTGGTTGAGAAAGCCTGTGTTGTTGTTAGGTGCCATCGAGTTGGTTCTGCCTCATAGCGATCCTGTGTACCACAGAAGGAAACACTGCCCGGTCCTGAGCCATGCTCATAATAGTTGTCATGCTCGAGCCCATCCTTGTAGCCACTGTGTCCATCTATCTCTTTGAGGGTCTTCCTCTTTTTTGCTGACTCTGTACTTTACCAAATAAATGATGTCCTTCTCCAGGAACTGATCCCTCCTGACGACACGTCCAAAGTACGTAAGACGTCGTCTTGCCATCCTTGCTTCTAAGGAGCATTCTGGTTGTACTTCTTGCAAGACAGATTTGTTGGTTCTTTTGTGAGTCCATGGTATATATAATATTCTTTACCAACATCACAATTCAAAGACATCAATTCTTCAGTCTTCCTTATTCAATGTCCAGCTTTCACATGCATGCATTGCGAATGAAAATACCATGGCTTGGGTCAGGTACACCTTTGTCTTAAAGGTGATATCTTTGCTTTTCAACACTTTAAAGAGGTCTTTTGCAGCAGATTTGCCCAATGCAATGCATCTTTTGAATTTTTGACCGCTGCTTCCATGGGTGTTGATTGTGGATCTTAGTAAAATAAAATCCTTGACAACTTCAATACTTTCTCTGTTTATCATGATGTTGCTTATTGGTCCAGTTGTGAGGATTTTTGTTTTCTTTATGTTGAGGTGTAATCCATACGGAAGGCTGTGGTCTTTGATCTTCATCAGTAAGTGCTTCAAGTCCTCTTCACTTTCAGCAAACGTGGTTGTGTCATCTGCATAATGCAGGTTGTTAATGACTCTTCCTCCCATCCCGATGCCCCCTTCTTCATCATAGAGTCCAGCTTCTCAGATTATTTGCTCAGCATACAGATTGAATAGGTATGGTGAAAAGATACAACCCTGACACACACCTTTCCTGATTTTAAACCACACAGTATCCCCTTGTCTGAACAACTGCCTCTTGATCTATGTAGAGGTTCCTCATGAGCACAATTAAATGTTTCAGAATTCCCATTCTTCACTATATTATCCATAATTTGTTATGATCCACACAGTTGACTGTCTTTGCATAGTCAATAAAACACAGGTAAACATTTTTCTGGTATTCTCTGCTTTCAGCCAAGATCCATCTGACATCAGCAATGATATCCCTGGTTCCATGTCCTCTTCTGAATCCGGCTTGAATTTCTGGCAGTTCTCTGTTAATATATTGCTGCAGACACTTTTGAATGAACTTCAGCAAAAAAAAAATTTACTCACAGGTGATATTAATGATATTGCTCAATAATTTCTGCATTGGGTTGGATAGCCTTTCTTGGGAATAGGCATAAATATAGATCTCTTCCAGTTGGTTGGCCAGGTAGTTGTCTTCCAAATTTCTTGGCATAGATGAGTGAGCACTTCCAGAGCTGCATCCATTTGTGGAAACATCTCAATTGATATTCCATCAATTCCTGGAGGCTTGTTTTTCTCAAATGCCTTCAGTGCAGCTTAGACTTCTTCCTTCAGTACCATCGATTCCTGATCATATGCTCCTTCTTGAAATGGCTGAACGTTGATCAATTCTTTTTGATATAATGACACTGTGTATTCCTTCCGTCTTTATTTGATGCTCCCTGCATTGTTTAATATTTTCCCCATAGAATCCTTCACGATTGTAACTCGAGGCTTGAATTCTTTCTTCATTTCTTTCAGCTGGAGAAATGCCTAGTGTGTTCTTCCCTTTTGGATTTCTATCTCCAGATCTTTGCACATGTCATTATAATACTTTACTTTGTTTTCTCAAGCTGCCCTTTGAAATCTTCTGTTCAGTTCTTTTACTTCATCATTTCTTACTTTTGCTTTAGCAACTTGATGTTGAAGAGCAAGTTTCAGAGACTCTTCTGACATCCATTTTGATCTTGTCTTTCTATTCTGTCTTTGTAATGACCTTTTGCTGTCTTCATGTATGATGTTCTGGAAGTCATTCCACAATTCTTCTGGTCTGTGGTCATTAGTGTTCAATGTATCAAATCTGTTCTTGAGATGGTCTCTAAATCGAGGTGGGATATACTCAAGGTTGTACTTTGGCTCTCGTGAACTTGTTCTAATTTTCTTCCATTTCAACTTGAACTTGCATAAGAGTAATTGATGGTTTCTTCCACAGTTGGCCCCTGGCCTTGTTCTGACTGATGATATTGAGCTTTTCCATCATCTCTTTCCACAGATGTAGTTGATTTGATTCCTGTGTATTTCATCTGATGAGGTCCACGTGTATAGTCGCTGTTTATGTTGGTGAAAAATGGTATTTGCAATGAAGAAGTTGTTGGTCTTGCAAAATTCTATCATGTGATCTCCAGCATTGTTTCTATCACCTAGGCCATATTTTCCAACTACCAATCCTTCTTCTTTGTTTCAAACTTTCTCATTCCAATCACCAGTCATTATCGATGCATCCTGATTGCATGTTCAATCAATTTCAGACTGCAGAAGCTAGTAAAAATCAATTTATTCATCTTTGGCCTTAGTGGTTGGTGCCTCAATTTGAATAATAGTCATATTGACTGGTCTTCCTTGCAGGCGTATGGATATTTTCCTATCACTGACAGCGTTGTACTTCAGGATAGATCTTGAAACGTTCTTTTTCATAATGAATGCAATGTCATTCCTCTTCAAGTTGTCATTCCCATCTGATTGTCTGATTCAAAATGGTCAATACCAGTCCATTTCATTTTTGATGATTTCCAATTTTCCTAGATTCATACTTTGTGCATTCCATGTTCTGATTTTTAATGGACGTTTGAGCTGTTTCTTCTCATTTTGAGTGGTGCCACATTAGCAAACGAAGGCCCTAAAAGCTTGACTCCATCCATGTCGTTAAGGTCGACTCTGCTTTGAGGAGGCAACTCTTCCCCAGTCGTTGTTTGAGTGCCTTCCAACCTGGGGGGCTCATCTTCTGGCACTATATCAGACAATGTTCTGCTGCTATTCATAAGGTTTTCACTGGCTAATTCTTTTCAGACATAGACTGCCGAGTCCTTCTTCCTAGTCTGTCTTAGTCTGGAAGCTCAGCTGAAACCTGTCTGCCATGGGTGACCTGCTGGTATCTGAATACCAGTGGCATAGCTTTCAGCATCACAGCAATACACAAGCCCTCACAGTAGAAGAAACTGACAGACGCATGAGAAAGCCTGTGAACTTTGTCCATTCAACCTTCAGTACACATTGCCTTACTTTCACTGAACTAATTTCCTCATCTTGGAAAAACTGCTAAATTATAACTATCCCAGCATGCCTTATAGCTTGTCCTTTTGACTGAGTTATATCCAAAATAATGTGAATTTCCACACCTGTTTTGGTCAATGTTAACTTCTTATGGATGATCCTTTTTGCTCTTTGGTCTTGTTACTGGCTTGATATAGATAAGCACAGAAAACACGGAGAACATGGGAATGGACCATAGAACTTCAGGATGGAAGGAGACTAGCTTCTGCATCATATCTTGGAGGACAGCCTCTCATCAAATAGAAGAACCATTTTAGACATTAAACCAAAAATCCTGTTGCCATTGAGTAAATTCCAACTCATAGCAACCCTACAGGACATAGTAGAACTGCCTCATAGGGTTTCCCAGGAGTGGCTGGTGGATTCGAACTGCTGACCTTTTGGTTAGCAGCTGTGGCTCTTAACCACTGCTCCACCAGGGCTCCATTTTAGACATTAGGTAAGCAAAAAATGAATTGTTATTCATCTGAGTCACCATACATTTTGAATCTTTAGAGAGACTTGTAGGTCAACAAGATTTTAGTATTAACACATATAAGGACAAAGTGAATTAGAACACAAAAATAAAACCAATCCAGTAAAAATACATCAGATTGTGTCAACATATTCAAGTGATCTCAAGAAATTTGATATATTCTCATTTAAATAAAGAGATTGTCTCCTTATGACTATTGTTAGTTTGGAAATAAAATATTTCTCATTTTTATACTTGCGAGGAGCTCAAACATAAAACATTGTGTTCTTAATCTTCAATATAATGTCTTATTTTAGCTTGCATTAGTTTTCCACACATATTTTGTTATGCTGGCATATGGGATGTGTTTTTACTAAACTTCATTAATAAGGAGAAAAAAAACAGTATAATTTTAGATCACGTACTTCAACATAAAGAAAACAAAAGTTCTCAAAACTGTATCAATAACAGTATCATGATAAACAGAGAAAATACTGAAGTTATCAAAGATTTCACTTTACTAGGATCCATAATCAATGCCCATGAAAGCAGCAGTCAAGAAATCAAACCACATATTACACTGAGCAAATCTGCTGCAAAAAAAACCTCTTTAAAGTGTTAAAAAGCAAAGATGTCTCTTTGAGGACTGAGGTACGCTTGACCCAAGCCATGATAGTTTCAATCACCTCATATGCATGCCAAAGCTGGACAACGAATAAGGAAGACTGAAAAAGAATTAAAGCCTCTGAATTACGGTGTTAGTGAAAAATATTGACTTTACCGCGGACATCCAGAAGAACAAACGTGTCTGTATTGGAAGAAATACAGCCAGAATATTCCTCAGAAGCAAGGATGGGGAGACTCTGTCTCAAATACTTCAGACATGTATTCAGAAGGAATCACTCCCTGGAGAAGGACATTATGCTTGGTAAAGGAGAGGGTCACCGAAAGAGAGAAGACCCTCAATGAGACGTAGTGATACAGTGGATGCAGTGAGGGGCTCAAACATAGAAACGATTGTGAGTTTGAAGCAGGACCATGCAGTGTTTTGTTCTGTTGTAGTTAGGGTCTCTGTGAGTCAGAACTGACTCAACGGTACCTAACAACAAAAACAACAGATCACATACTATGATTCAGACAGTGTGAGAAGTAACTCTATATAAAGAATATCATAGAACTATTATTATAATTCTTCGTAGCATACCATTTGAAAGATTAGGGTATATAGGAAACTATAATGACTAATTTGCCTAATGTGACAAAGAATTCAGACTTAACTCTGTGACACATACCTAAGCCCTTTCTTTTAAGCTTTGGTCTAAGTATCCTCAATACCTTCAACTAATATGTGCATTCATACTGGGAATTTTCATTGCTCACCTAACTTCACGTGTTACATGTTAACCCAAAACCAAACCCATCACTGTTGTATCAATTCTGATTCAATGTGACTGTATAGGACAGAGTAGAATTGCCCATAGCGTTTCCAAGGAGCTGCTGGTGGATTCAAACTGCCAACCTTTTGGTTAGCAGCCGAGCTCTTAACCACTGCACCACCAGGGGTCTTGTTATATGCTAATGATGTTTAAACCCCTATTTTTTACCTTATATATTGATACATGGAGGCTATAACCTTAAACTTGGCCTGTCCTAAAGGAGAACTCATTTATACACACTCAAACTCTCTGCGTCTTCTCTATTTAACCTTGAGTCAATTGCAACACCATTCACCTTGTCACAAACTTAACAATCACTGTCAATTCATCCATTTATTTAACTTCCCACATTCAATAACTAAGCAAGTTCTGTCAATTCTGGCTCTTAGATCCTTCTTAGCATCACCTTCCCATCTTGGTCCCTGCATCAGTCAGGGGCCCAGCAGGAAACAAATTTGTTCACTCAGTCCACTAAGTTGAAAAATTTCTGTCTGTCCTGTGTGTTCTCCACTATAGCATATCATCCAAATAGCTCTCTCTCTTCTTTTGTCTTTCTCCCCTGCTTACATGTAAGATTTTCCAGTGAAACTCAATAATATCCACAGATTTTTCTAGAAGCAATCAAGGCATAAAATTTACTCCTCAAATCTGACATAGCCTCTAAGACTTGTATTTAGAGGAATGTTGTTGTTGAATGCCATTGAGTCATTTCCGTCTCATAGAATAGACAGAATATGTGACTTCATAGAACTGCCTTGTAGAGTTTTCTATGTTATAATCTTTATGGGATCAGATAGCCAGGTCTTTTCTCCCACTGAGTGGCTGATGAGTTCAAATGGCTGGGCTTTCCTTTAGCAGCGGAGCACTTAACCATTGCACCACCAGGGCTCCTATTAAGATGATTAACCAAAACGAAACCAAACCCATTGCTGTTGAGTCAATTCTGACTCATAGCAACCCTATAGGACAGAGTAGGACTGCCCCATAGGCTTTCCAAGGAATGGCTGGTGGGTTTGAACTGCCAACCTTTTTGGTTAGCAGCCATAGCTCTTAACTACTGCACTGCCAGGGCTCCATATTAAGAGGATTAGGTGACCAAAAATATTGGGCAGTTTAAGGAAGAGAAATAAATGGAATTTGAAAGATCTATAGACAATGAAGATAGAGTACAGCGGGATGTGATTGTTTCCTCATTCACTTTATCAATAGTCTCTTCCATACCATTCATATTCTTGCAAGGGTGGGTGAGGTAAAGGAGGAGAGATGAATGATAAGCATCTTAACGAGACAGCATCCATAAAATCTACATGTCACATTTCATCTGGGAGCTAATTTTCTATGTTAATTATCAACCTCTGTAAATAGGAGATAAAAATGGAAAGCCTGAAACATCTATCACTCTTGACTCTGGTAGATTTGAGATGGAACATCTTCAAACAAAAATCAGTTTTGGTTACATTCCAAACTGATCATCAGTAGAAAAAAAAACTTTCAAGTATAGTGAATATAAATATTGATAGTGACTTTAATGTATCTGATTGAGTCTTAGGATGTGTACAGAAATATATGCAAATATTATTTTTAGGTTATTGTAACCTTATGCAAGTACACAGCGGGTATTCAGGGCAGGTTTCAGTAGCTACACTGAAAGTCAAAATGCTCATGTGCCCAGAAAAGGTTGTGATAATTCATGAGACACAAATCTCTTCCAGTAGACAGTAAATAAACCAGTGTTTTAACCTATACATTTGAAAATATTCTGTATAGATTTACAACTGCCAAAACATCTTTATATTGTCTTTCCAAAGTGTTATGTATGTATTTATGCATGTATTGACTTGTTCCAGAAAGAATTAAATGTGATCAAAATACATACACAACAGAATAAAATATAACTTGGCAAGGATCTGTGTGAATGCAATGCTGAGTGATATAGAGGGAATAGTGCTTTGATTAAGGCTAGAGGAAGATTTTGGCTAAAATATCTTCTTTTAATTCACGGGAAATCATGAGTGCAAATAAATAGATTGTCGGAGTATCTAACCGTACGTGTGAGAATGTTATAGTATAGCTAAGAAAGTGTTTAACATTTTATAAATTGCATTTTACTTTTCATGTTTTAATTACAAAAAAAATACATTTATTGATTTAAAAAAACTCTAATTCAGAGATATATACACCAGACACTCTGTTGGGTTTCTTGCAAAGCAATGGTGAACAGAAAGAGATACACACCCTGCCCTCAGAGAACTGACAGTCCAGTAGGAGAAGCAGACATACATCAATCCAGTGCACAAATAACTATATAATTGCAAGCCTGGGGTCAACACTATGCAGAATGGAAGGTATTATTAAAGCTGAGGAACCTGCATCTTACCTGAGTGATCAGGAAAGATTTCTCAGTTTAGGACAATTTAAGCTGAGCCATCATGAATGAACAGACCAACTGGGTAAAGAAGAAAGTAAGAGAAGAGAGTGCGGAAATATTATCCGAACGACAGAAAAGCCTTGCAAAGACCCTGTAGTTTGAAAGGGATCAGTTAATTTAAGGAAATCAAAAGCATGTTTAAGTGTGGGGGACAGTGTTATGAAAAGCTGTCAGCAGAGATTTAGGAGGGGGCCAGATCACATAGTCTGAGGTACGATCATGTGTATTTTTTATGTTTGCAACTTCCTCCCTGGACAGTCTATTATAGAGATTCACTTAGATTAAATATGAGACCATATTCTAAACATGTGCAATAACAAGAATTCCATGACTCCATCATCCTCTTTCTTGATGAGGTCCTTGGCTTAATTTATTGCATGTGTTACAATTAGCTAATCACATTTATTATTTTTTTTTAATCATCATTACTCACCGAAAACAATATACTCTCTTTTTTATTAGGCTCAAATGAAATGCAGCTGTATAGTACTAAATTGTTTCTATATCTACCTAAAAAAAAATTCACTCATTATATATTTTAAAATGGCTAAAAACCTTTTCCTTTTTTATATTTTGAAATTGGGAAAAGGAAGTTTTAACCTCCCTGGAATATTTTAGGTACTAGTGAGGATTTAGTGAATGGATGCATATGCTATTAGTTGAGATAACTGTCAAACCAAACTTATATTTTCCCTTAAGAATTATAGGAGTAAGAGACAGCCAACTGTTATGGTTAATGTTATGTATCAACTTGGCTAGGCCATAATTCTCAGTGGTTTGGCAATATTATGTAATTATCCTCTATTTTGTGGTCTGAGGTGAGCTACCAATCAGTTGAAAGGGAAGTTTCCTTGAGGGTGTGGCCTACATCCCATATAGATGGATGTTCTGGCAAAGCTCGTGTTCTCTACCCCTCTGTCTTGCACTCGTCTGGTGATCTGACATCCGGTTCTCGGAGAAACTTTCAGCTAGCCACCTGACCTGCAGGCTTTGGATTTACCAGCTCTCACAACCAGAGGAGCCAGTAGCCTGCCTCCCGACCTGCAGATTTTGCGTTAGCTCCTGCAACATTTGAATCAGCAGAAGCATTGAGCCTCAGCTTGACCCAGATTTGGGACTTGCAAGCCTGCACAATTGTGTGAGCCATTTCCTAAAGTAAATCTTTCTATATATATTTATAAAACACTTCACTGGTTTTGCTCCTCTAGGGAACTCAGACTAAAATACCAACAAAATAAATTTAAAAAAAGAAAAGAAAGCAAAGCAAAATAACATAAAACAAACTAACAACAACAATAAAAGGCACTCTTAGAGGTTACTGTTATATCTATTTCCTTAGTCTAAAAATATGTAAATTAAAATAAACTATTAAGTGGGTATCCTGCCTTTCCAGTACAAACTCAATTTCAAATCAATCAAATAGCCCCACTGATGAGGAAAAGCTCTTCTTTACACAGGTATGCCAGCTGAAGAATGACAAAGGGCAGAATAGGAAATGATTCTTTTTTCCTTTGTTGGGGTGTATTATCCACAGAAACAGAATCTTTTGGATAAATGATTAATGGAGAGCTAGATATACATGTTCTGTTGTACACAGGGTCTCCATGAGACGGAACCAACTCGATAGCACCTAACAACAACAGATATACACATGGTATCCAAGTATCGCCCCATAGGTTATCTGTTTTTTTGAGAGGAAAGAGTATGCAAAAGAGGGATATGTCTGTCACCGCTTCCAACCAATGGTCAGTCGTGGCAACATTTTGATAGAATCATCAAGGCTGAGTCCCTTGTGATTTGGAACACAAAGGTAAGTACCCTGTAAAGTATAATTGACAACAGTATTTCAACTGGATTGAATAAACCTTTTAGATCTAACTTCTACACAGCAATTGAACTCATCTATTTACCAAGTAAAGGGGCCCTGGTAGTGCAGTAGTTAAGCACTCAGCTGCTAACTAAAAGTTTGGTGGTTCGAACCCACAATCATTCCATGGGACAAAGATACGGCAGTCTGCTTCTGTAAAGATTATAGCCTTAGAAACCCTTGGGGCAGTTCTACTGTGTCCTATAGGTTCTCTATGAGTCATAACTGACTTGAAGTTAGTGGATTTAGTTTGATTTTACACATCAAGTTAATGTCATGCGGGAAAAAAAGGAGACTATTAAGAAACATATTGACAAAATGTAATCTCTGATATTTGGTTGTATCTTTTTTAAAAGTAGCATCTGTAAAATATATTTTGGAGAAAATAGGGGATATTTGAATACAGTCTATGAGGTAGATGGCATTATGCATTGCCATTGAGTCAATTCCGAGTCACAGTGACCTTATAGGACAGAGTAGAACTGCCCCATAGAGTTTCCAAGGCTGTAATTTTTATGGAAGCAGACTGCCACATATTTCTCCCGGGAGCAGTTGTTCGTTTAAATCTCCAATCTTTTGGTTAGCAGATGAGTGCTTAACCATTGTGCCACCAGGGCTCCTTGGGTGGCATTATGAAAGTAGTATTAATTATTTAAGTGTTAATGTAATTGTGATGTGTAGGAAACATTCTTATTTTTAGAGGTGTATACAGAAGAATTTGAGGGTGAAATGTCAAAATGTCTGTGATTGTATTTATATTTTTAAGAGATGACATAAAGCATGTCTAGCAGTTTCCAATAATTATATTGTGATGAATATATGTACATTCCATATATTTTCTCTCTACTTTTCTAAGTTGTAGGCTTTTCAAGTTAAGATAATAAAGAAATCTTCAAAGCACATTGATAAGAATTAACTACCTCATATTAGTACGAAGATCCCCGGGTGGCAAAAATGGCTAAGTGCTCAACTACTAACCTAATGGTTGGCGGTTCAAACCCACCAAGCAGCGTCATGAAACAAAGTCTTGGCGATCCACATCTGTAAAGATCACTGACAAATAATAATAATAATAACCCATGGAGCAGTTCCACCCTGAATTATGGGGTCACCATAAGTCCAAATCGACTCTACAGCAATGAGCTTGATTTTCATTTTTGGTATTGGCGTGATGAAAGAAGGAAAGGAAAGAGCATAGGTTGTAGGAAAGCTTCACATTGCTTTATAATACCTAGCCTTACTCGTGAGGCTTTTGTCCATAAAAATTAAGCATTTTTGCACTTGAGGTCCTCCCATTACCACATTTCTGCTTTGTGCAGGGTGGTGACTCACTGGCCAATCCTGTTATATCTTCTCCTTGGCTATTGACTAACCTCCAGATTCTACAAGAATTCCTGCTAAATGGACTTTACCCTCAGTTGCTTCTTCCTGAGCATAGATAGACTATCTACTTTCTTGCAAAGAGAACAGATAAATAGATTATCCCAGCCCAATTTATAGGATACCCTGTAAATTCCTTTTTAATCTGTGTTTTCTAAAGTAGATCCCTCTGCTGCCTAATGCTATTGTTTTATAACAATAGGAAATTTACCTCACTCTTTCTCATAAATCACCAAAAGTAGAATCTAGGATTGATAAGAATAATTAATACCATTTGTAAGCAATTAATAAGTTAGTTATACTATGCTGAATCCATGAAATAAATTATGCCCATTTCACAGATACAAAAACTAACTTGCTCCAGGTCAATTTACTAAAAAGTATCCGAGCTGATTTTTTATTTCACCTTTCTTTGTCTCCAAAAGTAACTCATTTTCTCTACATCACAGGTTCTATTTTAAGTTAAGACCATGTTCAGTTTGATGAGGTCAGAATTACATAATATTTCCCATGAGAATCATGATGGAAATTTGATGTCCAGGATATAGAATAATTTACCACATAATATAGCATTTTAGCTTTTTTTTTTTTAACCTGTTATAACTGCAAATTGAAAATAGCTACCTCCTTAGGCTATTGTAGGCGTGTATTAGTATATTTTCAGAGCCCCTGACACATGGCTGGGAATCCTCTATATTCACCACTGCCAAACCTATAACAACCTCAGTTAGAGACTTGCACACAATGGCAGCAATTATGGACTTTGTTGTTGTTTGCCACTGAGTGGGCTCAGACTCATGGTGACCTTGTGTATAATAGATGGAAACATTGCCCAGTCTTGCACCACTCTCACAATTATTGGTATGTTTGAGCCCATTGTTACAGCTATTGTGTCAATCTATCTCATGGAGGGATTCCCTTGTGTTCGCTGTCCCTCGACTTTACCAACCATGATATATTTTTCTAGTGATTGGTCTTTCCTGAGGATGTATCCAAAGTAAGCAAGATGAAGGCTTGTCATTCTCACTTCTAAGGAATAATCTGGCTATCCTTCCTACAAGACTGACAAAATTGCAGACTAGCCCTAGGTTTTATACCCCAGAGCTCTAGGAAGCTTCTGTCCATACCCAGGGCATCCTTTAGAAGCCTCTTATTACACCAGTCCTGAACTTTGAATTGTGTGCCGACCTTAATGGGCAGCAGGACTCAGCACCAAGACCTTTGCTGTCTGAATATCATCGTAAGTAAGGGGAAACTCTCACATTTCCTGAACATCTAAGTTGGGGGTCAGAGACTGAGGGGAAATACTGCCTCTGACAATGATTCAAAATTGTGTTTTAAAAAGATCTTAGGCATGACTTCCAAAGCACTACTCACTTTCTATGATTTTTTTTTCCTATTTGTGTAAGACTGCTAATGGTAGACTCAGAAAAGATTCATTTATATTGTTGAGACTGTTTTATCTTTTGTTTATTTGAGTCTCTATGCCTTTTAGGAGCCCTGGTGGTACAGTAGTTAAGAGCTTGGCTGCTAACTAAAAGGTTGGCAGTTCAAATCTACCAGCTACTCCTTGTAAACTCTACGGGGCAGCTCTACTTTGTCCTATAGGGTAGCTATGCGGCAGAATTGACTGGAAGACAGCAGTGTTTTTTTTTGTTTTTTGTTTTTCTAATATGCTATGCTACTTTTCAGGAGAAAGACTCTATAAGTTACATGTGGAACATTCCCCCATAAATGTTTTAAAAAGAGACAAAGTTTTGTGAGACCTCATAGGAGCAAATTGCCAAGATCATATAGCAAGTTCTGTTACTTCACTTCAAATGGATGCTGGCTTCTGCTGGTTTTGTATTAAACACTGACTAAAATCCTGATTATATGGGGATCTGGCTTTTCAATCTAATTAAAAAAATTTTTTTCTCTGAATCTTGAATATAAATTTCTGATCACCAATTTTGTACCTTGTATTAACCAGGATTTGTGCAATTTTTTTTTTTTTTTGGTATTTTATTCATTTTTTCGAATTTCTCTCTCCTTTTATGATGACAACACATCTGTACTTCAGTTCATTTGACTTGTCTATAAAACCAAATATGCAAATCTATGACAGAAATTAGATTGGTATGTGCCAGGGACTGGGGGATGGGAGAATAGAGAATGACTGCTAAAGGGATTTAAACTTAGATTGTGGTGATGATTACATAACTCTCTGAATATATTAACAGCCTTTAAATTCTACACTGTGTATGGTCTGTGAATTATATCATGATAAAGATGTTAATAAATAAATATATAAATACATATATACATACATACCCATAAATCTAAATAAATAGATAAATGTTCTGGCACTTTATGGAGCATTGGAAGAGGATATGTTGAATATGGGTTAACAGTTGGATAAATACTTCAGTAAACTAATATTGGTTTGGTTAAAGAAAGATGAAAAAGTCAAAGCTACAATAAAAACAAAAAAACTCCACTAAACCTGTCGCCATAGTCTTGATGCTGACTCATGGCAACCTCATGTGTAACAGAGCAGTAGTTAAGCTCCAAAGGATTTTCTTGGCTATAATATTTTATGGAAGCAGATCACCAGGCATTTCTTCCGCAGTGCCACAGGGTGAGTTAGAACCACCATCCTTTCAGTTAATAGTTAAGTACAAACCATTTGTGCCATCCAGGGACCTTTAAAGAAACAAAAATAATACAGGGAAATCCATGAGAGTCAGAACTCAATTGGACCACCTTGTTTCTTCGGGTCTTGCAAGTTTTCCACCTTTGAAAGGGTGCAGTCTTACCACTTCTCTGTTTTCCTTTTCGGGAACATTTTAATGTGGTTTGGGTGAAAGTTTACAGAGCAAATTCGTTTCCCATTCAACAATATATGCACGTTTTGTTTTGTGACATTAGTTGCAATTCTCTCAATGTGACAGCACTCTACCCACTTCCTCCCTGGGTTACCTGTTTGCATTGGCCCGGCTTTCCTGCCCCTTTCTACCTTCTAAACTTTGCTTTTTGGAAAATGCTGGTGTTATTGTTCACTGTATAGGACTGTCTATTGTTTGGCTGAAAGGTGGTCTCCGGGAGTGGGTTCAGTTCCAGGTTTGAAGGGTGTCTAAGGGCCGTAGTCTTGGGGGTTCCACCATTCTCTATCACACCAGTAAGTCTGGTCTTTTTTATGAATTTGAATTTTGTTCTACATTTTTCTCCCACTCTGTCTAGGACCTCCTAATGTGATGCCAATCACAGCAGTCAGTAATGGTAGCAGGGCATTATCTAGTTCTTCTGGTCTCACGCTAGTGGAGGCTGTGGTTCTTGTGGTCCATTTGTCCTTTGGACTATTTGTTTCCTTGAGCCTTTGATTTTCTTCACTCTTCTTTGCTCCAGATGAGAAGAGACCAATAGTTGTATCTTGATGGCCACTTGGAAGCTTTTAAGACCACAGTCACTACTCACCGAGTAGGATGTAGAATATTTTCTTTATAGAGTACTTTATGCCAATTGAGCTAGATGTCCTCCAAGGCTATGGAGCCAAGCCCTCAAACCCAGCGACTCAGTCCCTCAAGGTGTTTGGTTATGACTAAGGAGTTTTCATAACTTTGCCCCCTGTGTGCTCTACTATATACATGGATATTACCTTGCAGCATGTATAAATACATATGAAGAAATATCTTCTGCCAAACCTATATATGCTCATAGGTGTACTTCCATAGACCATCCCACACCTGTTCAGCTTTCATATCTACCTATGTATCCACTTGTAAATTATTGGTTGTTATTATTGTTATGGCAGTATTGTGCATGTAGTAGTACTTAGCATTGTTGCCTTTGACTCTTGCGTACTTCTCAGTGTCTTCCTTTGACTTTGTCTTGTTGTGTTAACATCCTCCTTATTGTGTATTGCCTTTTTCTTCACCCACATTAATGCATACCTAGCCCTGGTGGCACAGTGGTTAAGAGCTTGGCTGCTAATCAAAATGTCAGCAGTACAAATCCACCAGCTGCTCCTTGAAAACCCTCTGGGGCAGTTCTACACTGTCCTGTAGGGTCGCTATGAGTCAGAAAGGACTCGATGGCCACAGGTTTTTTTTTTTCTTCTTCTTCTTTTTAGATCTAGTTAGTGAATTTCCCTTCATCCCCCTCCCATTCCTTGTAACCATCAAGGAATGTTTCTTTCTGTGTGTAAATCTTTTCTTGACTTTTTATAAAAGTGGTCTCATCCAATATTTTTCCTTTTGTGATTGACTTATTTCACTCAGCATAATGTCCTCCAGAATCACCCGTTAGTGAGATGTTTCATGAA
Source organism: Trichechus manatus latirostris (assembly GCF_000243295.1). Classification (NCBI taxonomy): domain Eukaryota; kingdom Metazoa; phylum Chordata; class Mammalia; order Sirenia; family Trichechidae; genus Trichechus; species Trichechus manatus. Next base: position 5,692,669 of record NW_004444060.1, on the reverse strand, counting down.
TTCATTGTTATCCTTTAACATTGTGTAGTATTCATCGCGTGTATGTACCATAGTTTGTTTATTCATTCATCTGTTGATGGATACTTAGGTTGTTTCCATCTTTTTTTTATTGTGAATAATGCTACAATGAACACAGGTGTGCATGTATCTATTCATGCCATGGCTCTTATTTCTCTAGGATATATACCTACTAGTGGGATTTCTGGATCAGATGGTATCTCTATTTCTAACTTTTTAAGGAAGCACCATAACATTTTCCACAGTGGTTGTGTCATTTTACAATCCCACTAGCAGTGTATAAGAGTTCCAATTCCCCCGCTCCCTTGCCATCAATTATCGTTTTCTGTTTTTTTGATCATTGTTATTATTGCCCGTGTGAGATGATATCTCATTGCTTTGATTTGCATCTCTCTAATGGCTAATGATTGCAAGCATCTCTTCATGTATTTGTTTACCTCCTGACTGTCTTTTGGTGAACTGTCCGTTCTTGTCTTTTGCCCATTTTTTAGTTGGATTGTTTGTCTTTTGTTGTTGAGGTGTTGAACTTTTCTATAAATTTAGACATTAGTCCCTTGTTAGATATGTCATTGCCTAAATTTTTCCCAGCCTATGGGTTCTCTTTTTATTCTTTTTGAGAAGTCTTTTGATGTAGATGAATGCTTAATTTTTAGGAGGTTCCAGTAGTTTAGTTTATCTTCTGCTGTTTGCATTATTTCTAGTTATGTTTTATAGTCTATTTATGCCATAATTTAAGACCTCTAATTTGTCCCTATTTTTTCTTCCATGATCTTCATAGTTTCAGGTTTTACATTTAGGTTTTTGATCCATCTTGAGTTAGTTTCTATATATGGTGTGAGGTATAGATCCTGTTTCATTTTTCTTAAAATGGATATCCAGTTTTGCCAGCACCTATTGTTAAAGAGACTCTGTCTTTCCCATTTAATGATTTCAGCCCTTTCTTGAAGATCAGCTGTCCATACATGGATGAATTAACTTTGAGGTTCTCAATTCTGTTCATTGGTCTATGGATCTGTCATTGTACCAGTACCAGGCTGTTTTGACTACCGCGGCTGTATAGTAGGTTCTGAGATTGGGATATGTGAGGCCTCCTATTTTGTTGTTCTTCAGTAGTGCTTTGCTTATCCAGGGTCTCTTTTCTCTCCATATAAAGTTGGTGATTAGTTTTTCCATCACTTTAAAAAATATTGATGGAATCTAGATAGTCTTACCACTTTCCCAATGCTCATTTCAGTGGGAAATATTTGAGTTTTCCTTCTCTGACAAGTTTCTGCCTTACACACATTCTGGCTTTTCCAGGTTTTATTGTATATTAATTGACTATGACAATAAAGGTCATTAAAGTGATCCAGGTAGCAATGATGCTTCTTTTTTTATGCCATTCCTAGTGGCTGCACTCATATATCCATTAGTAAACATATTAGTAAACCCATTAATATATTATTACATAAAAGTATAACTTGTTGTTGTTGTTAGGTGCCTGGGAGTTGGTTTTACTCATAGCAACCCTATGTACAACAGAAGGAAACAATACCCACTCCTGTACCAGCCTCACAGTTGTTGTTATGTTTGAACCCATTGTTGCAGTCACTGTGTCAATCCATCTTTTTCAGAGTCTTCCTCTTTTTTACTGACCCTCTACTTTACCAAGCATGATGTCCTTTTCCAGGGACTGGTCCCTCCTAATAACATGTACAAAGTACGTAAGACAAAGTCTCACCATCTTTGCTTCTAAGGAGCATTCTGGCTGTACTTCTTCCAAGAAAGATTTGTTAACTCTACTGGCAGTCCAAGATACAGTAAATATTCCTCACCCAAACTATAATTTGAAGGCATCAATTCTTCTTTGGCCTTCCTTATTCATTGTTCAGAATTCACATACGTTTGAGGTAATTGAAAATACCATGGCTTGGGTCAGAAGCAAGTTAGTCCCCAAAGTGAGATCTTTGCTTTAACACTTTAAGGAAGTCTTTTGCAACAGATTTGCCCAGTGCAATATGTGGTTTGATTACTTGGCTGCTGCTTCCATGGATGTTTACTGCAGGTCCAAGTAAAATAAATCCTTGACAATGTCAATATTTTCTCTTTTTATAATGATGTTGCTTGTTGGTCCACTTGTGATGATTTTTGTTTTCTTTATGTTGAGGTAATTCATACAGAAGCCTGTAGTCTTCGATCTTCATCAGTAAGTGCTTCAAGTATTATTTGCTTTCAGCAAGCAAGGTTGTGTCATCTGCATATGCAGGGTGTTAATCAGTCTTCCTCCAGTGCTGATGCCACGTTATTCTTCATATAGTCCAGCTTCTTGGATTATTTGCTTAGCATATTGACTGAATAAGTCTGGTGAAAGGATACAATCTTGACACACACCTTTCCTGATTTTAAACCATGGAGTATCCCCTTGTTCTGTTCAAATGACTGGCTTTTGGTCTATATACACATTCCGAAGGAGCACAATTAAGTGTTCAGGAAATCCCATTCATCGCAATGTTATCCATAATTATTTGTAATCCACATAGCTGAATGTCTTTCATTGTCAATAATACGCAGTTAAACATCTTTCTAGTATTTTCTGCGTTCAGCCAAGATCCATCTAATATCAGCAATGATAGCCCTTCTTCCACATCCTCTTCTGAATCAGCTTAAATTTCTGGCACTTCCCTATTAATGTACTACAGAAACTGTTCTTGATTATTTTCAGCAAAATTTTACAAGTGTGAGATTAATGATATTGTTTGATAATTTGTGCATTTTGTTGGATCACCTTTCTTGGAATAGACACAGATATGGATCTCTTCCAGATGTTTGGCCAAGTCACTGTCTTCCAAATTTCTTAGTGTAGGCTAGTGAGCACCTCCAGCATTGCATCCCTTTATTGAAACATCTCAGTTGGTATTCATCAGTTCTTGGAGCCTTGTTTTTTGCCATTCCCTTCAGTGCAGATTGGACTTCTTCCTTCATTACCATTGGTTCTTGATCGTATGCTACTGTGAAATGTTTGAACATCGACCAATTCTTTTGATGATTCTTAAGTCATTTAATATTTTTCACATAGTATCTTTCAATATTGCAACTGAAGACTTGAATTTTTTTTTTTTTTCAGTTCTTTCAGCATGAGAAATGTCATGCATGGTCTTCCTTTTGGTTTTTTAACTCCAGGTCTTCGCACATTTCATCATAATACTTTACTTTGTCTTCTGGAGCTACCCTTTGAAATCTTCTGTTCAAATCATTTACTTCATCATTTCTTCCAATCACTTTAGCTACTCTATGTTCAAGAGCAAGTTTTACAGTGTCTTCTGACATCAATTTTCTTTTTCTTTCTTTTTTCTTTTCTGTCTTTTGTAATGACCCTTTTCTTCCTTCATGTATGATGCCCTTGATGTCATCCCACAACTTGTCTGATCTTCAGTCAAGAATGTTCAATGCATCAAATCCACTCTTGAGAGATGGTCTCTATATTCAGGTGATCTATACTCAAGGTCATACTTTGGCTTTTGTGTACTTGTTTTAATTTTCTTAGGCTTCAACTTGAACTTGTATAAGAACAATTGATAGTCTATTCCACAGTTGGCCCCTGGCTTTGTTCTGACTGATGAAATTGAGCTTCTCCATCATCTCTTTTCATAGATGTAGTCAATTTGATTCCTGTGTATCTCCTCCAGCAAGGTTCTTGTGTATGGTCACTGTTTGTTATTAAAAAAAGGTATTTGCAATGAATAAATAGTTGGTCTTGCAAAACTCTGTCATGAGGTCTCCCTCGTCATTTCTATCAATAAGGCCATATTTTCCAACTACTGATCCTTCTTCTTTGTTTACTACTTTCACGTTCCAATCATCAGTGATTATTAATGCATCTTGATTGCATGTTTGATCAATTTCAGACTGAAGTATTTGGTAAAAATCTTCTATTTCCTCATCTTTGGCATTAATTGTTAGCATGTACATTTGAATAATAGTCATATTAACTGGTCTTCCTTGTAGGCGTATGGATATTATCCTATCACTGTTAGCATTGTACTTTAGGACAGTTCTTGAAATGCTCTTTTGACAATGAATGTGACACCATTTTTGTTTAATTTTTCATTCCTGGCATAGGAGACAATATCATTGTCTGATTTAAAATGGCCAATACAACTCAATTTCAGCCCACTAATGCCTATGATATTGATTTTTGAGTGTTCCATTTCATTTTTGACGACTTCCAATTTTCCTAGATTCATATTTCCTACATTCATGTTCGGATTATTAATGGATGTTTGCAGCTGTTTCTTCTCATTTTGAGTCATGTCACACCAGCAAATGAAGGTGCAGAAAGCTTTACTCCATTCATGTCATTAAGGTTGACTCTACTTTGAGGAGGCAGTTCTTCCCCAGTCATGTTTTGAATGCCTTCCAACCTGAGGGTCTCATCTTCCAGCACTATATCAGACAATGTTCATAAGGTTTTCACTGGCCAGTTTCCTTTTAGAAGGAAAGTCTAAGTGTGGAAACTCCATTGAAATCTTTCTGCCATAAGTGACTCTGCCTATATTTGAAATACTGGTGGCATAGCTTCCAGCTTCACAGCAACACAGAAGCCACCACAGTATGATAAACTGATAGACAAATGGTGGAAAAAGTTCATCTTAGAGAAACAAAATATGGCATTCGTTGCCATATACCAGAAATATTCAAAATAACACATTACGCTTTTATTTTCCTTTGTTCTGTTATATCACTTGTTGTAGTTCATTCTTAGAATATAATCCCTTACAAAATATCAACTTAGAAAGATAATTTGCCCTTTTAATTTTTTTGTTTTTGTTGTTAAGAATGTACACAGCAAAACACATACTAATTCAACAGTTTTTACATGTACAGTTCAGTAACATTGATTACATGCTTTGAGTTTTGCCACCATTTTCCCCCTCCTTTTTTTCTGAGTTGCTCCTGCCCCTTAACATAAATTCACTGCCCCCTAAGTTTCCTATCTAATCTTTGGGTTACTTTTGTCAGTTTAATCCTACATAGATAGGTCTTGAAAGAGCACAGTGTTCAAGGCAGAAATTCTTTCTTTACTAGTTAAGCTAAACTATTGTTTGGTTTTAAGATTTCAGGGGATAGTTTTGGTTTAAAATTTAAAGATTATCTCAGGGCAATAGTCTCAGGGGTTCATCCAGCCTCCATGACTTCAGAAAGTATGGAATCCATGAGAATTTGAAATTCTATTCTGCATTTTCCTCCTTTTCATCAATATTCCTCTATAGAATCTTTGACCAAAATGTTCACTAATTGTAGCCAGGCAACATCCAGCTCTTCTGTTCACATGGCAAAGAAGGCAGTTGTTCATGGAAGCAAATAGACACACATGCCATATTCTCCTCCTCTTTCTGACTTTCTTTCTTCCTCATTGCTCCAGGCATACAGAGACCAATTGTTGTACCTTGAATGGCCATTTGCAAGCTTTTAAGACCCCAGGCACTGCAACAGAATAGGAGGTAGAATAGAAGCACTAAACACATTGCTGGGCCTATTAATTGGGATGTCCCATGATGCTATGACCCTAAAACAAACCAAGCATCCATATGCCATAAGGTTTTTGGTTATCCATAAGCAGCCTCAGGAGCTACTTTTTTTTTTTTTTGTAAATATATCTATCACACAACTTTTTCCAATTCAACGTTTAATCTCAAGAAAGATAATTTTCTTGACTTACAAAAAACTGTCATTTTATTATAACAAAAAAGATACTGAATAAAATAATGTAAAGTTATAATTATCCCAAAAGAGCCCTTATAAATATTGATATTACTAATAACAAGTCTACCTGTTAAGTGATACTCTAGGAAAAGCATATTCAGAAAACTCTTTGTTCTAATTCCATCTCCAGGCAATATTCACCATCCTTCTCCCTTTGAGCAGCTACCTTAGCCCTGACAAATCCTTCATTACACTTGTGATGATCACTTTAAAGAAAGAAAAAAAAAAAGGAAATTAAAACATCTACTCTGACAATCCAGATGCTACAAAGTGCTGTGTAAGCATGGGGCACAAGTATTCAGTCTCACAGCCAGGGAATAAAGTACAGTAAATTGTCCCACCAGAACATCAAAACGGTACAGATTGCACTTCCTCTGTTACCATCATCAGATGATTAAGGAGCATGTTCTCATTCAAATCTCTTGCAACAAATCAACAAACTTCCTCTTTTTTTTTTCTCCTTAGTTGATATAAGAGTCATTTATCTTACTAATTGCAATTGGTTAAAAGTCTTAAACATCAAAGCATAAAAAGTGAAGTAATAAAAACTTATTTCTCTCTAGTGAGTTATTCTGATACTCAGGGGGAAAAAATAAGAGTTAGTAATACTGATTTTATAAACCAAATGGAGATTCTGTATATTACTTTCAACCTTCAAGTGTTGCTGTTATTGTAATTGTTATTATTTTCTAAAGATGACTCTGGCAGAAAGTTTTATATTGTAAGAATGAAGAACCATGGAGGAGCAAAAGGTTAGACCCAGGAAGTCAATGATTCACAAAAATAAAAACAAGAATAAATCACTGATCAATTTCTAAGTGTGGGTAACTATATTAAGTTGTGAAAAGAGTGGCTAGTGGATTCGTACTGCCAACATTTTGGTTAGCAGCTGCGCTCCTAATGACTTCGCCACCAGACCCCATATTGAGCACAGCTAAAAAATAATCATCTAGCAACTATAATTCTAGTCACGGAGCAGAATGCATAAACACATATTATACTTTCATGCTAAGGATACGCTCCAGAGTTTACACACAGAGAGATGTTGAGCACCTGCCCTGTCTAGGGTGATGGTTATCAGAGAAGGATGCGTGGAGAAGGGAACAACTCAGCTAAGCTGCCAAAGAATGGTGTAGTAGTTATCTTCCAAGAAGATGAAGATTAGGGAAAAGGGCATTTCAGGAAGTGTGGATAGCATGAAACAAAGCAGACATCTGAAAAGCAGTATGAAGTGTGTAGGGAGGAATTATAAGCATTCCAGAGCTATGGCACGAAGCAGACAGCAGTGCAGGCAGTGCAATTTTTTAAGCCAATTCCTACGTGTGAATTACACACAGTTACATAACCTAAGTCCTACTTCCAGCATTGACAATAATTATTGAGGTAGTTGGGTAACTTTCTTAACCTTTCTGAGAAGACCTCTCTTTCGTTTCAAAATTTCCAATGACTGAATAGCAAATCAGCACCTGAAACTAGCCATCTTGCCCCTACATGTTACACAAAGATCATAAGCCAACCTCAGACTACCCTGAATTAAATCACCGCCAACAGGCTACTGAGTGTTCTGTTGTTTTTAGGGGTTGGAAAGTCAGTTCCGACTCATAACAACCCTATATACAAAAAAACAAAACACTGTCTGGGCATGCACCATTCTCACATTTGATGCTATGTTTGAGGTCATTGTTGCAGCCACTGTGTCAATTCATCTCCTTGAGGGTCTTCCTCTTTTTTGTTCACTCTCTACCAAGTATGATGTCCTTCTCCATGGACTAGTCCCTTCTGGAAACATGTCCAAAGTTTCACCATCCTTGTTTCTAAGGTGCTTTCTGGCTATACTCCTTCCAAGACAGATTTCTTTGTTCTTCTGGAAGTTCATGGTATATTCAATATTCTTTGACAATGCCATAATTCAAAGGCATTAATTCTTCTTTGTTCTTCCTAATTCATTGTCCATCTTTCACATGCATATGATATGATTGAAAATACCATGGCTTGGGTCAGGCGCACCTTAGTCCTCAAGGTAATATCTTTGCTTTTTAACACTTTAAAGATGTCTTCTGGTCTTCTAGTCTTCTATCATTTGATTTCTTGACTGCTACTTTCAGGGTATTGATTGTGGATCCAAGTAAAATGGAATCCTTGACAACTTCAATCTTTTCTCCGTTTATCGCGATGCTGGTTATTGGTCCAGTTGTAAGGATTTTTGTTTTTTTTATGTTGAGGTGTAATCCATACTGAAGGCTGTAGTCTTTTATCTTTACCAGGCAGTGCTTCAAGTCATGTTTGTTTTCTGCAAGCGAAGTTGTGTCATCTGCATACGGCGGGGTGTTAATGAGTCTTCCTCCAATCTTGATGCCACACTTTTCTTCATATAGTCCAGCTTCTCAGATTATTTGCTCAGCATACAGACTGAATAAATATGGTGAAAGGATACAGCCCTGACACACGTTTCCTGATTTTAAACCACACAGTATCTCCTAGTTCTGTTTGAACAACTGCCTTTTGGTCTATGTACAGGTTCTGCATAAGCACAAGTAAGTGTTCTGGAATTCACATTCTTTGTGACGTTATCCATAACTTGTTATGGTCCACACAGTTAAATGCCTTTGTATAGTCAATAAAGGCAGGCAAACATCTTTCTAGTATTCTCTGCTTTTAGCCAAAATCTATCTGATGTCAACAAGGACATCCCTCATTCCACGTCCTCTTTTGAACTCAGCTTGAGTTTCTGATAGTTCTCTGTTTATGTACTGCTGCAACTACTTTTGAAATATATTCAGGAAAATTTTATTTGCATATGATATTAACGATATTGTTAGATAATTTCCACATTCTGTTGGATCACCTTTCTTTGGAATTGACATAAATATGGATCTCTTCCAGTTGGTAGGCCACATAGTTGTGAGCTCTTCCAGTATTGCATCTGTTTGTTGAAACATCTCAATTGGTATTTGTCAGTTCCTGGAGCCTTGTTTTTCACCAACGCCTTCAGTGCAACTTTGTCTTCTTCCTTCGATATCATTGGTTATTGACCATATACTACCTCCTGAAAGGGATGAACATCAACAAATTTTTTTTGGTATAGTGACTGTGTGTTCTTTCCACCTTCGTTTGATGCTTCTTGCACTATTCAATAGTTTGCAAATAGAATCCTTCAATATTGCAATTCAGGGCTTGAATTTTTTCTTCAGTTCTTTCAGCTTGAGAAATGCCGTGCATGTTTTTTCCCATTTGGTTTTCTAACTCATGGTGTTTGCACATTTCCTTACAATACATTACTCTTTCTTCTCAAGCTACCCTTTGAAAACTGAACAGAAGTTCAGTTCTTTTACTTCATCATTTCTCCCTTTCACTTTAGCTACTCGACATTCAAGAGCAAGTTTCAGAGTCTTTTCTGACATTCATTTTGGTCTTTTCTGTTTTTTTTTTTTTTTTTAAATTATGTTTTGCTTTCTTCATATATCATGTCCTTGATGTCATCCCACAGTTTTCCTGGTTTTCAGTCGCTAGTGTTCAATGCATCAAATCTATTCTTGAGGTGGTCTCTAAATTCTGGTTTGATGTACTAAAGATTGTACTTTGGCTCTCTTGGACTTGTTTTAATTTTCTTCAGCTTCAACTTGAACTTGTGAATGAGCAACTGATGGTCTGTTTTGCTGTCCACCCCAGTCTTATTCTGACTGATGATTTTGAGCTTTTCCTTCATCTCTTTCCACAGATGCAGTCAATTTGATTTCTGTATATTCCATCCACCAAAGCCCACATGTATAGTCACCATTTATGTTGTTGAAAAAGGTATTTGCAATGAATAAGTCATTGATCTTGCAAAATTTTATCATGGGATCTCCCATGTCATTTCTATCTCCAAGGCCATATTTTCCAACTACTGAAACTCTTTCTTTGTTTCCAACTTTCACATTCCAATCACCAGTAATTATCAATGCATTTCGATTGCATGTTTGATCAATATCAGACTATAGATGTCGGTAAAAATCTTCAATTTCTTCATCTTTGATATTAGTGCTTGTTGCATAGCCCTATTATCTGGCCTTCCATATAGGCATATGGATATTATCCTATCACTGACAATGTTGTAATTCAGGATAGATCTTGAAATGTTCTTTTTGATAATGAATGTGATGTCTTTCCTCTTCAATTTGTTGTTACCAATTCTCAGCATAGTAGACTATATGATTGCCTGATTCAAAATGGCCAAGACCAGTCCATTTCAGCTAATATCTAAGATATTGATCTTCAAGAGTTCCATTTCATTTTTTATGACTTTCAATTTTCCTTAATTCATACTTTGCACATTCCACATTCCAATTATTAACGGATGCTTGTAGGTATTTCTTCTTATTTTGATTCTTGCCACATCAGCAAATGAAGGTCCCAAAAGCTTTACTCATCCATGTCATTAAGGTCCACTCTATTTTGACAAATCAGCTCTTCTGCAATTGTATTTTGAGTGCCTTCCAAACTGAGAGGCTCATCTTCTATCACTGTATCAGACAATGTTCCACTACTATGCATAAGGTTTTCACTGGCTGTCAGGGATTGAATTATGTCCCCCCAAAAAATGTATGTATGAATTTGGCTGGGCCATGATTCCCAGTATTGTGTGGTTATCCTCCATTTTGTGATTGTAATTTCATGTTAAAGAGGATTAGGGTGGAATTGTAACACCCTTACTAAGGTCATATCCCCGATCCAATGTACAATGAGTTTCCCTGGGGTGTTGCCTGCACCACCTTTTATCTTAGAGGAGATAAAAGCAAAGGGAAGCAAGCGTAGACTGGAGGACATCATGTCACCAAGAAAGCAGTGCTGGGAGCAGAGCGCATCCTTTAGACTGGGAGTTCCTGTGCAGAGAAGCTCCTAGTCCAGGGGAAGTTCGGCAAGAAAGACTTTCTTCCAGAGGTGAGAGAGAGAGAAGGCCTTTCCCTGGAGCTGACACCCTGAATTTGGACTTCTAGCGTACTAGAATGTGAGAAAATAAGTTTCTCTTTGTTAAAGCCATCCACTTGAGGTTATTTCTGTTATAGCAGCACTACATAACTAAGACATTGGCCAATTTTTTTTTTTTTTTTTCTGAATATACCTTCAGGTCTTTCTTCCTACTTTGTCTTAGTCTGGAAGCTCCACTGAAACCTGTCCACCATGGCTGACCTTGCTAACATTTGAAATACTCTTGTTATAGTGTTAGGATTGAATTGTATCCCCCTAAAATGTGTGCCAACTTGGCTAGGCCATGGTTTCCAATATTGTGTGGTTGTCCACCATTTTATGATATGATGTCATTATCCAATGTGTTGTATATCCTAACCTCTACGATGTTAATGAGGCAGGATTACAGGCAGTTATGTTAATGTGGCAGGACCCAATCTACAGGATTAGGTTGTATCTTGAGTCAATCTCTTTTGAGATATAAAAGAAAGAATCAAGCAGAGAGGATAAGGTCCTCATTACCACCAAGCAAGAACAAGGAGGGAATCATATCCTTTGGACCTGGGATCCCTGCACTGAGAAGCTCCTAGACCAGGGGAAGATTGTTGACAAGGACCTTCCTTCAGGGCTGACAGAAAGAGAAAGCCTTCCCCTGGAGCTGGTGCCCTGAATTCATACTTCTAGCATCCTACACTGTGAAAGAATTAATTTCTATTTGTTAAAGCCATCCACTTGTAGTATTTCTGTTATAGCAGCACTAGATAACTAAGACACATAGTTTCCAGCATCACAACAACATGCAAACCACCAGAGTAGGACAGACTCACAGATGAGTGTTCTGTACATATTAGCTTATGAGGTTTTGAAATTCAGGACTCAAGGGTTAAAGTCCCAGTTAATGAACTGATCATACCACACCAACTTTTTTATCCTATTTATTGGAATCTGCCCTCTTTGTTTAACTCCCTCCTAATTAGATCTCTGGAGCCCATGATGGCCTGTCTCAGTACTAGAACATAAAATTTATTTTAAGTTTGATTCACCTCAATACAGCTGAATTAGAATTTCTAAGGTGAGCCCCAAGAATTTATATTCTTTCAGGCTTTCCAGTGATCTATATGCAGTAAACCCATTAATCCAGAAGATTTGACTGAGGATTATCTATACTTCATAGAAGCCCTGGTGGCACAGTGGTTAAGCTCTTAGCTGCTAACAGGTCAGCAGTTCAAACTGTCTAGGCCCTCTATGGGAGAAATATGTGGCAGTTTGCTTCGGTAAAGATTACAGCCTTAGAAATTCTATGGAAAAGATTTTCTCTGTCCTATAGGATCTCTGGTAGCCCTGGTGGTGCAATGGTTAAGAGGTACGGCTGCTAACCAAAAGGTCAGCAGTTTGAATCCACCAGCCACTTCTTGGAAACCCCATGGGGCAGTTCTACTCTGTCCTGTAGGGTTGCTATGAGTCAGAATTGACTCGACAGCAGCAGGTTTGATTTTGGTTTTATAGGGTCGCTATTTTATGGGGTCACCATGAGTCCAAAGGAGGTCTGGAGGTGCAGTGGTTGAAAGCTATGGCTGCTAACTAAAAGGTCAGCAGTTTGAGTACATCAGCCACTCCTTGGAAACCCTATGGCATAGTTCTACTCTGCCCTATAGAGCAGCTGTGAATCCAAATCAACTTGATGGCAATGAGTTTATCTATATTTTCATTTCTGCAAATAAAACTTTTTTTTTCCTTTCTCTTTATTCTTTTAGGGCAAACTCATTTATTTAACAAATATATTGAATACCAACCATATGTCAGTTACTGTTCTTGGTACCTGGAATCCACCTGTGAACAAAACACACGAAGATCTACACTGTCTTTAGCTTATATTCTAGCAGACAGAAAACAGACAGTAAGAAGAGAGTTAACAAGGTAGCACTGCGGAGTTTTGAGGCAAAAAGGGATACAGTGAAAACATATCCCCATTCAATTCCGTTGATTTGCATTCTTTCCATTACATTTCGGCCTAAAATTCATTATAATCTTGCTACCCTTCTTGCCAGTTTTTCTTTTAGCTAGCCTCCCCTGGGAGAGAGGATACTATTTCTTTTTGACTTGTTCTACATAATGATCCCCTAAGATAGTGTGTATGAAAAGCCTTTGTCAACTACAAAAAAATTACAGAAAATTGAATATTATTTTGTCATGTGTTATTTTAATATCCTCTCTATTCCCATTTCCTATAGGATGTGTCTAAACTTCTTGGCACAATCACATTCTGGTTCGGATTATATTGGTTGGTTCATTTCCCTTTATTTCTTTGTTCTAACCACATTGGAGAGCCATGAATTATGTAAGTTTAATATCTACAAACTTGGCTCTTCTCTGTACCTATACGTCAAGGTTCTATTTTCTGTTGCTATTGTAATTCTAGTAGTCAAATTGTCATTTTTTCCACGAAATTTTTTGTCATTTTCCTTATATAGTATTAATTGCTCATTTGTTACTACAGTATCAACATTGAAAACTATTATAAGATGTAGTAGTTTCAATTTTTCCCTTAATCTTACACATCCATATTTTATCAAGAAGCAAAACAAGCAACACCCATCTGTCTTCATTATCTAGTGCTGCTATAACAAAAAATACCACAACTGGAAGGCTTTAACAAACAGAAATTGATCTTCTGATAATTTAGGAAGCTAGAAGTATAAATTCAGGGCACCGGCTCCACCAGAAAGCATTCTTTCTCTGTCTGCTGCAGGGGAAGGTCCTTATCTCCTCAGATTCTTTCCTGGTTCCTTGGGGATCTCCATGTAGCTTGACATCAGTCTTCCCTCATCTCTTAGCTTCTTAGCTTCTTGTTTAATCTCTTTTATATCTCAAAAGAAATTCACTCAAGATGTAGCCTACGCTAATCCTGCCTCATTAACACAACAAGGACAACCCATTTCCAAATGGGATTATAACCACAGGCATAAAAACCAAAGCCAAATCCATTGCAGTCAGGTGGCTGACTCATAGTGACCCTATAGGACAGAACAGAACTCCCTCATAGGGTTTCCAAGGAGTGGCTGGTGGATTCGAACTGTTGACCCTTTGGTTAGCAGCCAGAGCTCTTAACCACTGCTCCACCACAGGCACAGAGGTTAGGATTTGCAACACATATTTTGGGGGGATGCAATTTAATCCATAACATTTCACCCTTTGGCCTCCCAAAATTCATGTCATACCCGCATGTAAAACACATTCACTCCATCACATCATCCCAAAAGTCTTAAATCAACTCAAAGTCTAAAATCTTATCTTCTGAATCATCAAAAACAAATGTGGGTGAGACTTTAGGCGTATTCTATCCTGGGGCAAAATTGCTCTTCATCTGTGAACCTGTGAAATCTAGACTACAAGTTATCTGTTTCCAAAGTACAATGGTGGAACAGGCATAATGTAGACATTTCCATTACAAATGGGAGAAACTTGAGGGAAAGAGGGGATAACAGGCACCAAGCAAGTCCAAAACCCTGTAGAAAAAATTACATTAGCCTTCAAGGCTTAAAAATAATCTTCTTTTCTCTAAGACCATCCGGGCAATGGCCCTACTCTCCAGACTCTAGTTGTTGGCCACACACTCTGGGTGGAAGTCCCTTGGCCCTGGATTTCAGCTCTGCCTTCCACCCCTCTGGGATGGCAACTCTACTCCCTTGGATTTAGGTGGCCCCATTCCTTAGTCCTTCTGAGTGGCGACCCCACCCCCTTGATGCTGGCAGTCCCAGGTTTTCTGCCACTTGGGCATGGCAGCCTCACCCCTCAGCTTTGGGCAGTGGCCCTATCCCCCAGCACACCTTAATGGCAACCTCACACTCTGGAACCAAGTTAGTGAAGACTGGACTCTGAAACATAGGATGCTGTGACCCCACCCTTTGAAACCAAGAAGGCCCTGCTTCCTGTGCTTCTTCCAACAGTTATACTGATTTCTGAGCTGCTCCAAGGATGGTCCTTTTCTTTTTCTGGAGGACAACAGATATTGCTCCTTTGACCTGTTTTTCTGCCTGTAGAATTCCTAGAGGTGGACAGTGTTCTTTCCTTTAGTTCTTTCTCTGTTCCCTTAGGTCTGAACTGATGGATTTTCTGCTGTGGTAGCTGGTTAGATCCATCAGCCACAGGCTTAATCACTTTAAAAAGTGTATGTAGCCAGGTCCTTGGTGAACATTTTAGGACATGTGTTCTTAGTTTGTACAACAGAATTTTCCAAATCTTTAAGTTCTGTTTTCATTTTACACAGTTCATTTTTAAGTCCATCTCTTTCCTCTCGCATTTTACTATAAGTAGCAAGGAAAAAACACGTGGCCCTGTTAAGATCTTGCTTAGAAATCTCATCAGCCAGATATCCAAGTTCATCACTTACAAGTTCTAATTTTGACCAAACATTTGAACATAATTCAGACAAGTTCTTTTCCACTGCCTAAAAAGTATCACCTTTCCTCCATTGTCCAATTACATGTTCATCATTTTCTTTTAAAACCTCACCAGATGCACATTTAATGTCCACATTTCTAGCAACATTCTGTTGCTGGTGCTATATGTATTCTCTAAAGTGATAGAGACTGTCTCTATAGCTGTCCTCACTTCCTTCTGAGCCCTCACCAGAATTGTCTTTGACATGCATAATTCTACAGTCTCTTCAAGGCAATCTAGGCTTTTTCTGTTAGGCTCCTTAAAACTCTTCCAGCCTCCACCCATTACTCAATTCCACAACTGCTTGCACATTTTAGGTGTCTTTTAGAGTAGCACCCCATTCTTTGGATATCAAATTCTGTCTTAGTTATCTAGTGCTGTTATAACAGAAATGCCACAAGTAGATGGCTTTAACAAACAGAAATATATTTTCTCACAGTGTAGTCGGCTAAAAGTCCAAAATCAGGGTACTTGCTCTACAGGAAGGATTTCTTTCTCTGTTGGCTCTGGGTGCCAAGTTATTATGACTTGTAGTCATGATATTTGTGAAAACGAAGAGAATGTCAATATGCAAGTTATAGCTTAGGAGTTAGCAAAAATGATCAAATGAGACAGCATTTGATCATTTTGTTATATTTCATTGAAAATAATTTTTGGAATGAATGCAGTTTACTAAGATTTACAAGATCAAAAATAATTTTTAAAGCATCACTATAAAACATTAATTACTAAACTCTCTAAAGTCAAGGTGAAATAATCTTGTGAAAATAAATACTGATAACAATTCCACACTCAAAGGGATAATTTAGTGGTTCCACACAATCCAATTTCATCCTTACTTTACTATTCCAATTTTTGTCTCTAGAATTGACTTTTCTTTTTCTTTCAGTGCAAGTGAATGGGAGCTCTCATTGGAATTTATGTCCATGATGCTTCATAATTCTCAGAGGTAATAAATGAAAAGTAAATCACTTTACTTCACAATGTGCCTATGAAGCTTTTGTATTGTTGCTTAAATCAAATTAAAGTAAGGTCACATCAATACCTGATTCACATAGCATTAAAAAAAAAAGTGCAAGAGAGATCGAAGACTACTGCAAATATTTAATAATAGTAAGAGTTGAAACAGATCTAGTACTTAATGGCAACTCCCAATCATTTTCTCAGTTCATAAGTCTGTATTGTAATAACACTAATTTTTTTTGCTTTAAAGAGTCAGCTGGTTTCAGATTAATGTGTACTTACTGTCCTGATTTATTTTATTTAAGTACCAATTGAGGTTCTGAAATATTTGTGATTGGCCTATCATTACTTAAAAAAGAGAGACTCCTTTGCTGCAAACAGTATCTTTCAATGATTCAATGAAAAAGGTCATATGAAGAGAAAAAAAGATTACTCTCAATCTCTTCTATCCTTCTTCATAAATTTTTTTTTTAAATACTAATAGGTGAATCAAAAAATAGAAATTTAGGTTCTATTTGTCAAGGAATCATTGCCAATATCATGCCTACACCTTATTCAGCACTTCACAGTTGTGTTGTAAACAAACACGTTAAAGCTAAGTTCTTGTCAGAAGAACTTAAGGTTTAGCACACTAAGCACCCTAAGAATTGAAATACTTTCTGAAAATTTTTAAAAAGAAATAGATCAGACAAAGAAAACAATCTAGAGATACATTTTGTGATAACCAAAGACGAGGAGATGACTCACGTGTCTTTATGCAGAAATTGATAAAAATAGAAGATATTGGATTGTGGGGCTGGAAAAAAGTCCACATGATGTTTTTTTTTTTTTCTTTTTTTAAATGTGTTTTTATTTCCTTTCTATCAGAGAAGAGCAATGGGTAAGTGGAACTATAACTACTGAAAATCAATCATTCAGTCAATTAGTTCTTATATGTGCTGTAAGAGTGAAGGGGTAGGTAAGCACTCAAGTGTAAATTACATATGTGTTTTTTGCAATCCGTGAAGAAAAAACACATAAGCAATAAAAGAGTTCTGAATTATAATCATGCTCTGATATTGATGAAACATATAGCTAAGTAGCCCTGGTACTCAGACATCTGGGCATCATTTCCTCATTCTCAAAAGAGTGAATTAACTAACTGATTTTAAAAATATCTTTCAACCACCGAATTGTAAAACATAGGGAATATGTTCTCCTCATAGCCAGGTTAACAAGTTGGATTTTTAGCCTCTAGAACCATGAGACAATAAAATTGTGTTCTTATGAGACACCCAGTTTGTAGTATTTTGTTATGATGGCACTAGGAAACTAATAGAGATGGCGTTATATCAGGCCTAAACTTAAGACATGGAATTTCTCTGCCAGCTGCATTTACAGCACATTAGTTAGGAAATAACTGTAACATCCATGACTTGGTAAGTTAATACTCTTAATAGAAAACATAACATTTTCAAAAGTAGTCACACTTTTAATTTAATATTAGGAATAATTGATCATTTAGGAGAAGTAATGGCACTGATTTTCTTAATGTGGCTTATAATCTTTCCTGGAGACTTTGCCTTTTAGTAAACCAAGGCATAATCCCAAAATATATTTCAAATAAATAATTAACTTCCCAACATGACCAATGTAATGACCCTTATTCACTTTCAACTATTAAAAAGTGGTGAAGAATATGGACTCCTGAGCCAAGTTGCCTAAATTAGAAACTTGGCCCCCATTTCCCAATGTCTGACTGACTTCGGACAAGTTAATTATCTTCTCTGTGTCTCAGGTTCCCCATCAATAAAATGGGAATAATAATGTTGCTACATCATGTTGGTAGTGACTGGTACATGGTTAAAATTCAACA
>NW_004444060.1:5653430-5674604 GCF_000243295.1 Trichechus manatus latirostris | reverse complement strand
ATTTTATTATTTTCTATTATAATGAAATATTTATCTTTTTCAACTACTCTGAACTCACATTCCATCAAAATTCATTTCCAGGACAAACTGTAAACTTATATTTCTAAGCGTCTCACTTAACATTGTCTTATAAATGTTAGCTCTCCTCTAAGTTGAAGAGCCAATATTAACATACATACTGTTTTGAAAAATAGAATTTGGTATAAGTACACCAAGATCTCTGATTAATCAACATTTTAGAAAGCTCATTTCTAACTCTGAATTCTTAACTAAACATTTATGAAGTGCCAGTAATTCACTTTATTATAATTTGGAGTGGCTCTTAAGAAGCTTATTTTACCTACCATTCTAGTGCAGAAACAAAGGATACATTGTGACAAGTGTAGACACACGTGTATGTTTTTTTGGTTGCAGTGTAACTTTACAGGTAGTCCTCGACTTATGAGTTACAAGTTACTAGGGGCCGTACTTACAACCATCTTTTTTTTTTTTTTTTGGTACATCTTATCAGTAGTAAGATGTACTATATACAATGTTGCAGCACATGATTTACTGATGTTCTCATTCTCAGATGTAATATTTCCAACCCCCAAAGACAAAGATTGGATTTATAAAGATACTGATAATAAAAGGTAATAATAATGAAAATTAAAAAAAAAAAAGAGATATTCAACTTATGTCAGAACTGACTTATGACAGAGTAGTCATCAGAATGGAACCCTGTCATAAGCCAGGGACTACCTGTACATTTAAAATCGGGCATGGCATGACAGAAAAGTATATAATGACTGACCTTCAATCACATATGAATTAGCTAAATATATATCAGCTGATCTTCATACTCCAGTTCCACTCAAATTTTCAGAGATTCTGTTATGTATATAAACAAAATTATTTTTATAACTTAATTTTCATTAGCTTATTGTATCCCCTTTCTGATACAGAACTTCTGGTCTCCCAAAAGCATTCCTTCTCCCTCCTCATGCAAGTGTTCTGGGGCATTAGCAGGTCAAATACATCCAACTTGAATGCCTTCTACACAACTCTTCTTTCAGCGATCTCTTCAGCTGATCTTTCACTACCATGCTGTTTTCTACTGTCTAATAGAGTGGAGCATTTACATCCTCAAGCCCACAGAACAATGTCTGCTACTACAATGATTTACAGATTCAGTGGGAAAGTTTTTATACTTTTCTGGGTCAACTCTCTCTTTACAACCTAAACAGGCATTAAGGAGACTAGTACCCAGACAATTCCAAAGAACAGCAACTACACTCTATTCCAGTGACTACTGTTTTGACATTCTCTTGAATTCATCATGCTTTGTTTCGGAAAACTTGCATGGATTATATTTCAGGAGATCCCTTGGGCTCCTACCAATATCCTTTTCCACAAGTTTTCCACACGTTATTGGTGTTGTTAGGTGCCATCCAGTCGGTTCTGTCTCATAGTGACCCCGTGTACAACAGAATGAAACACTACCTAGTCCTGTGCTATCCTCACAATCATTGTTATGCTTGAGCCCATTGTTGCAACCACTGTGTCAATCCATCTTGTTGAGAGTCTTCTTTTTTGCTAATCATCTACTTTACCAAGCATGATGTCTTTCTCCAGGGACTGGTCCCTTCTAATAACATGTCCAAAGTATGTAGATAAAGTCTCACCATCCTTGCTTCTGATAAGCATTGTGTCTGTACTTCTTCCAAGACAGATTTGTTTGTTCTTCTGGCAGTCCATGGAATATTCAATATTCTTCACCAACACCGTAACTCAAAAGCTTCAATTCTTCTTTGATCTTCCTTATTCATTGTCCATCTTTCACATGCATTTCCGCACATGCTCAGCTATAACTGAAACCTGGCAGTTGATTTATTTTCATCCAGAGATGGAGGAGGAACACAATTTGGACTAAAAACAATGGACAATGTATTCACAATGGCCAATGTATTTGCAGACTTTTTGTAAAATTGGAGTAGTTCTGAGAGGTTTATTTTACCAGTCACTTTAGTGTAGTGGCCCATTACTTATGCAATAATAAAAGATAAATCCTGACAATAGCATTTTACCACATCCCCCTGTGAAAATTACGTAACATATCCATGATATTATTCTTATTCTAAAATATTTTACCAGTCAATTTCATTAAGCTTAACAAACCATATGAGTTAGAAAAAGGCAAAAGTAAAAAAAATTGGGATTTAGACTGCAAAAATATAGTTCAAAGAAATGTCAATTATGAAAAAATCAGATATTTTTTACTTTTAAAGTGAAAATTTTAGCCAACTATGAAGCTATTTGTAGAAGAATAAAATAAAACTGGTCATGGATGAAGGACATGGAGAAAAGAGATAGTCAGAAAAAGATAAGAGGGTGAAATGAGGACTAAGGTTTTGGATAGGAAGTCCCCATAATAAAAATAATAGCTACCTTTTATTTACTGTCTGAAATGTACCAGGCACCCAGCCAGGCTTGTGAATACACTACTTCCAGTGTTTATAACAACCATTTTGATTATTAATAGGCTTGTTACTTTCCCTTTACAGATGAGCTGGCTGAGTAAATGAAAGGTTAGCTGACTGCCGAAGTTCAGACAGAACTCTGACTTGGATGTTTTCCTTTTCCAACATCGATTTTCTCTCGAGGCACTGTGGTGCCACCCAACTAAGAAGTGGAGAGAAAGAAAACCTATATTTTTTCATGCAATACACCAAGTGGGACTAGGGATTAAGGGGAGAGGCGGAACAGGAAAAGCAGAGTCTTGTTTTATCAGCGTGAGAGACTGTTTAGCACCACGTACACTGCTATAGTTTCAAAGAGTTACCATAACAAAATAGCACCAAGAGGGTGACTTTAAAGAACAGAAATTTATTGTTTTATCATTTTTGAAGCTAGAAGTTTGAATTCCAGGTGTTGGCAGGACCATGCTCTTTCTATCTACTCTAGGGAAAGATCCTTCCTTGTCTCTTCCAGGTTCTGGTCACCTCAGGCATCGCTTCGTGTTCCTTGGCTTGTAGATGCATCTTCACATTACTTCTTCTGTTATGATTCTGTCTCTGTTGTCTTTTCTCTTCTCTTATTAGACACCATTCAGAAAGGATTATGACTTTTACCCTACTCCAGTATGACTTCCTTAACTTAACTGATAAACCAAAAAAAAAAACAAACCCATTGCCATTGAGTCAATTCTGACTCATAGCAACCCTATAGTACACTTCAGAACTGCCCCATAGGGTTTCCAAGGAGTGGCTGGTGGTTTCAAACTGCTGACCTTTTGGTTAGCAACTGAGCTCTTAACCACTATGCCACCAGAGTTCCGTAACTTAACTGACAGTATCTTCAAAAAAGAGAAAAAAAAAAAAAAAAACCTATCTTTAAACAAGGTCATATTCATAGTTACTTCAACATATCTTTTTGGAGGACACAGTTCAATTCATCACACACACCATGGCTGATTTCAAAGATTAGAAAGGCCATAGCACATTCAGGTAAAATGACATATGACTGCATAATGTGGCATAAGATCTCTTAAACAGACAAATGAACTACAAACAGAAAACCAGATTTACTTGAAAAAGACATGACAAGGCCAAATAATGAGTGACAATAAATCTCATACACTGCTATGATCACAGTAGAGAACATTTTGTCATGATCTAGACACACGGAAGAGTAATCATATGCTAAAATCCAGACATCCACTACTAGAGAACCTCAATTCTACTCGAGGAACACACACAAGACTGTTTACATCAGCACTGCTTTAATCAATGTGTAAATAAAAGTTACGTGTATATATAAGTATAGAAGTACACATTATGTGTTTGTATGTGTATTTCATTTATTTTAATTTGTGCGTATAGATATAGCTATAGTGAGAGAGAAGTATTTTGGTATATTTATATAAGGTATAGAATTTGGCAGTGAAAACAAACTACAAGCATATGCATCAACATAGATAAATGTAGGAAACAATGTACACAAAATTAAATCATAAAAGAATATATTATGACACTAATTATATAAAAGGAACCCTGGTGGTGTAGTAGTTAAGTGCTTGGTTGCTAACCAAAGGTTGGTGCTTGGAACCCACCAGTGGCTCCCTGGGAGAAAGATGTGGGTGGCAGTCTGCTTCCATTAAGATTACAGCCTTGAAAACCTTATGGGGTAGTTCTACTCTCTCCTACAGGGTCACTATGAGTTGGAATCAACTTGATGGCTTTCTTTTTTTTTTTTTAATTGTATAAAGGTTAAAACCAGACCAAATACATTGCTCAGTGATATTCACACCTATATGATACAATTAGAAAGAAATGTTAGAAAATTATTAAGAAAACAAGAAAGATTAGTGGTTACTGCTGAGAGGGGACCAGAAAGCAAATCTTTGTGAAGAGGCACATAGGGACCTTCAAAGGCAAGAGCTTGTTTTATGTCCTAAGCTTGATGGTGAGTATATGCATGTTTGTTTGTTTGTTTTTAATATTAGTAGTGTTTTTTTAAACCACATACATCTAATCTTTGTATAGCTTTTTCACGATAACATAATATTATAAAACAGTAACGCAGTACTTGGACTAGTAGAGACATTTAAACTGTATACTTAAAGAATGCTCACAGTCCCCCTCTCTTGAGGGCAACTGCTTTATCAGTTCCTTCAGAAATGTTCTGTGAACAGAAAATCATATGTAGGCATTTATAAGAGAATAACTAGAAAGAAAACATAATGGCTACAGGCATTTAGAAGTTAGAAGAAAAAGAATACTGTGCTCATTAAGCACTGTACTGCGTCTAACAGGGTGATACAAGCCTGTTAACCCCTTTCCTCGTGCACACTCTATTTAGGAGAGCGAGAGATAACAAGTACAAGATGATCCGGGGTAATGGAGCATCGCTCTGTGCATGCTACCCATCGCAGAGACATTTGTACAGCATCAATAACAGAAGCTACTGAGAAGGAAAACAGCAGGTTCTTATCAGCCACTGCAAGTGGCTGACAACCAGAAGCAGGACTGTGAGGCTGGCCTATTTGAATGGGAATCTCTACACTGCGGAGGTAAGAGAAATCCTTGGAAATAAATGTGGAGAGATAACTACTAATATCCACAGTGTATGTCATTATCACTATCATTCTTTTTATTTAGTGAATTTCTATTTTTAATATCAGACAAATCTTTCTAGGGCAGAAAACTCCAATTATAAGCCACTTCTCTCAGAATATAAGGAGAGGAACTTGCGTTCTTTGTATCAC
Organism: Trichechus manatus latirostris; assembly: GCF_000243295.1. NCBI lineage: Eukaryota > Metazoa > Chordata > Mammalia > Sirenia > Trichechidae > Trichechus > Trichechus manatus. Next base: position 5,669,359 of record NW_004444060.1, on the reverse strand, counting down.
CAAGATCCGCAACACCCTAAATATTTTTAAAAGCTTATGAAAGATACAACCCCTCCAAGGTATAAATTCCAATTTCTGAGGAGGTTAGGGAACTTCTCTCTTTAACATTGAGGTGTTGGAATTTAAAAAATCTAATAACCAAGTAGAGTTAAACAGTGAATGTAAAAATGCAGTGAAAATATGGTCAATGATTAAAACAGAGGTTCTGAATGACTATTGAATACTTCCAGGATGGAATTCACATACATAGTAACCATGAAATGGAGAAAGTTTAAAATGTGAAATATGGGCATGACAATGAAGACAGAATTTAAACAGATATTCTGCGGCAAAAAGGTAACATTGTAACAATACAGGGAGGACTAAGAGTGGTAGATGAATAAAATCTTTCCTGCAGTGCTCTTAAAAGATAATAACACAATATAAAACCACAGAGACTAAAAGTAGTCAACACTAGTGTTGTCCAGAGTTAAAACCACATATGATATATTGAAAAGAGGGCCTTCTTCTTGGCATTCTCTAGCCCACTGTACATAAACAGTAAGTAGAAAAGTAAGTGGAACATATTACCAGAAGCATCAGTCAAATTGGATTATATTCCCTCGAACCAGGTCTCGAATTGTGGAACCATATTTTGAGTAGCTGCCTTTTAGATCCACTTTTTCTAAGCAACTGCTAATAATTCCATAAACCCCTTTAGACTTTTACTTCCTCTTGCCTAGTTTATTTATTTATTTATTGAATAATTTCATCTTGTCCCTAACCCCTTAAATGCATTAAAGAATGCAATTAGAATTAAGTTTCATTTGACTTAATTCTTAAAGTTTATGTGTCAGTCAGAGCCCTGGTGGCACAACGGTTCAGTGTTCAGCTGCTAACCTAAAGGCTGGTGGTTCAAAACTGCCAGCCACTCTGCAGGAGAAAGATCGTGGCAGTCTGCTTCCATAAAGATTTACAATATCTTGGAATTCCTCTTGGGCAATTCTACCCTGTCCTATAGGGTCACTGTGGTCGGAATCGACTGGATGGCAATGGGTTTGGTTTGGTTTTGTTAGTGCAGTGTCTTGGATTGAACTGTGTCCCACATAAATGTGTGTCAGTTTGGCTGGGGCATGATTTCCAGTATTGTGTGATTGTTCACCATTTTGTCATCTATGTGATTTCCCTGTGTGTTGTAAATCCTACCTTTACGATGTTAATGAGGCAGGATTGAGGCAGTTACGTTAATAAGGCAGGACTCAGTTTACAACATTAGGTTTTGTGTTAAATTGATCTCTTTTGAGATATAAAAGAGAGAATCTACCATAGAGATATGGGGACCTCCTACCACCAAGAAAGCAGCACCGGGAGCAGAGCTCGTCCTTTCGATCCAGGGTCTCTGTGCTTAGAAGCTCCTTGACCCAGGAAGATTGATGACAACGACCTTCCCCTAGAGCTGACAGAGAGAGAGAAAGCCTTACCTTGGAGCTGGCACCCTGAATTCGGACTTCCAGCCTCCTAGACTGTGAAAGAATAAATTTCTCTTTGTTAAAGTCATCCACTTGTGATATTTCTGTTAAAGCAGCACTCGATAACTTAGACAGGAGGGATATAAATTTCCCTAAGAAATACCTAGAAACCACTGTATATAAGAGCATTGTAACTAGACATTTTGTGGTAGAAGAGGTAAGTGGGGAGAAAGACATGGATGACTATGTGGCCAAAGAAAAAGAAGAGTGGAACGAAATGTTAGATGAAGATTTTATAGAGGAACACTAAACATTGGGCAATATAGTTCTGGAGGCCACAAATATTCAGCGAACACAATTTATTCTTAGACATAAGAGGGAGTGGTATAGATTGAATTGTTTCCCCCCAAAATATGTGTCTTGACCCCCTATTCCCTTGGATGTAATCCTATTTGGAAATAGAATTTACTTTGTTATGTTAACAAGGACATATCACTGTAGACCAAAAAACAAACCCTTTTCCATTGAGTCAATTAAATCCAACTCATGGTGACCTTATGGGTTACAAGTAGAACTGCTCCATAGGGTTTTTTTGGGTTTAATCTTTTTTTTTTTTTTAATTTTTTTTTTATTTTTGTAGGTGAAAATATATCCAGCAAAGCACACACCATTTCAACAATTTTTACATGTACAATTCAGTTATAGCACTTACATTCTTCAAGTTGTGCAACCATTCTCACTGTACTTTTCCAAATTATTCCACCGCCATTCAGATAAACAGATCACTAGGCCTTTCTTTGGAGCCCAGGTGGTGCAGTAGTTAAGAGCTGCAGCTGCTAACCAAAAGGTTGGCAGTTCAAATCCACCAGCCACTCCTTGGAAACCCTATGTGGCAGTTCTACTCTGTCCTGTAGGGTTGCTATGAGTTGGAATTGACTTGACAGCAACGGGTTCAGGCCTTTCTTTGGTGGTGCCCCTTTGTGGGTTTGCACTGCCAATCTTTATGTTTTTTAATAATCGAGTGCAAACTGTTTGCACAACCCAGGGACCTTATCAGTGTAGGTTATGTCTTAAATCTAATAACTTCTGAGTGATGTAAAGAGCTACATAGACACAGAGACAAATAAGCAATAATGGGAGGGGCGGTGTAAGATAGATGCCATATGAAGATTGCCAAGCAAGTGAAGAACTTGGGGCAATGGAAGCGGAGACAAAGATCTTCCTCCAGAGCCAACAGAGAGCCTTCTCCTATAACCAGTGCACTGAATTTGTACTTCTAGACTCCTAAACTGTAAGGAAACAAATATTTGTTCTTTAAAGGCACCCAAACCCAAACCAAACCAAACCCGTTGCTGTCAAGTCGATTCTGACTCATAGCGACCCTACAGGACAGAGTAGAAATGCCCTATACGATTTCCAAGCAGTGCCAGGTGGATTCGAACTGCCAGCCTTTTGGTTAGCAGCTGCAGCTCTTAACTACTGCACCACCAGGGTTTCCTTAAAGACACCCACTTTTACTTTTATTACTGCAGCACTAGGGAAGTAAGACAGGGAGTCATACATCTTTGTCAGACTGGTAGAGTTTTTCTAACATCCCACAAATAATAAAAAGTATTATCATAACCATTACCATCATTTTCCTTACTAGAGATGAACATATCTATTTCCATCTTTATATACATTCATTCATTTCCTGGGTCATCTTGACCAGACTTAGGGCTTTAAATAACTTCTAAATGTAATTCGTAATTAATATCTCTAGCTTTGACCTCTTCATTAAGTGCCAGATTTGTATTTTCAATTACCCTTTTTACATCTTCAGTTAGATTAAAAAAAATAATTGTTTCAAAAGTAAATTCTTGATTATGTTCCCTTTCAAACAGCCATTCTCTTTCTAAGACCCCCAGTGAAACCGTCATTTAGGAAGTCGCTCTGATTAAAAAAAAAAAAATCAAAATTCACCCTTGATTTCTATTTTTCTTATAAGTGCCAAAACAATTATCAGCAATTCCTGTTAGTTCTACCTTCACAACATATTATTAGTCTCACTAACACCTAAACCATATTCATTCCTCTCCTGTTGTGTTAGTTGTCATCAAGTCAATTCTGACTCCTGGAGACCCTATGTGTATCAGAGTCCAACTGTGTTCCATAGGCTTTTCAAGGCTGTGATGTTTTGGAAGCAGATCTCTAAGCCTGTCTTATGGGGCACCTCTGGATGGTAAGAACCACCAACCTTTGAGCTAGTAGTTGAGCACTTAATCATTTGCACCATATACTCCTAGCAGAGCTTCCTATTTCTAATGCAACCCACTACAGTCCATGCTTCACAAAACAGCTGAAGCCAGAGTAACTGTTTAAAAGTTCAAATTAGATTTTGTCAGAATTCTTCTTCTAATCCTCCAATGGCATCCCATGATAACCTCTGGGAAAAATCCAAAATTTATACTATGGTCCGTATTTACACACTGGATTCCATTCTACCTGTTTCGATTCACTATACTCATTTTATTCTGATCTTCTTGCTTTCTCCTCAACACTTGGAATTTTGGTCAACCACAGTGTCACTATGTACTGAACGAATGAATGAATGAATGAATATATATGTTACTCACTCAATCAATCAATCTGTCTGTATTGGGCATTTTCAATATCATGGTGAATTACAACAGATATATCAATTTTTAAAGCATTAGTTAATAATTAATCATTAATGTACTAGAGATCCTTATTTATGCCTATTCCAAAGAAAGTTGATCTAACCGAATGTGGAAATTTTCTAACAATATCATTAATATCACATACAAGTAAAATTTTGCTGAAGATCTTTCAAAAGTGGCTGCAGTAGTACATTGACAGGGAATTGCCAGAAATTCAAGGCAGATTCAGAAGAGGATGTGGGACCAAGGATATCATTGTTGATGTCAGGTGGATCCTGGCTGAAAGCAGAGAATGCCAGAAAGATGTTTACCTGTGTTTTAATGACTATGCTAAGGCATTTGACTGTGTGGATCATAACAAATTATGGATAACATTGCAAAGAATGGGAATTCCAGAACACTTAATTGTGCACATGTGGAAACTACATAGATAAAGAGGCAGTCATTCACACAGAACAAGGGGACACTGCATGGTTTAAAGTCAGGAAAGATGTACATCAGGGTTATATTATTTCACCATATTTATTCTGTTTGCTGAGCAAATAATCTGAAAAGTTGGACTAAATGAAGAAGAACAGGGCATCAGGATTGGAGAAAGACTCATTAATAATCTACGAAATGCAGATGACACAACCTTGTTTGCTGAAAGTGAAGAGGACTTGAAGCACTTACTGATGAAGATCAAAGATCACAGCCTTCTGTATGGATTGCACCTCAACATAAAGAAAACAAAAATCCTCACAACTGGACCAATAAGCAACATCGTAATAAACAAAAAATATTGAAATTGTCAAGGATTTCATTTTACTTGGGTCCACAATCAACAACCATGGAAGCAGCAATCAAGAGAATCAAAAGATTCATTGCATTGGCCAAATCTAGTGCAAAAGACCTCTTTAAAATGTTAAAAGCAAAGATGTCACCTTGAAGACTAAGGTGTGCCTGACCCATGCCATGGTGTTTTCAATTGTCTCATATGCATGTGAAAGCTGGACAATCAATAAGGAGGACTGAAGAAGAATTGACACCTTTGAATGATGATGTTGGCTAAGAAAACTGAATATGCCATGGACTGCCAAAGATTGAAAAAATCTGTCTTGGAAGAAGTACAGCCAGAATGCTCCTTAGAAGCAAGGATGGTGAGACTACGTCTCACATACTTTGGATAAGTTATCAGGAAGGATCAGTCCCTGGAGAAGAACATCATGCTTGGTAAAGCAGAAAGTCAGTGAAAAAGAGGAAGACCCTGAATGAGATACATTGACACAGTGGCTGCAACAATGGGTTCAAGCACAGCAAGGATCATGAGAATGGCGCAAGACCAGGCAGTGTTTCGTTCTGCTGTACATATGGCCGCTATGAGTCAGAACAGACTCCATGCACCTAACAACAATGTACCAATTATTCTAAAGCTTTTCTTTCTATCCCAGATATCCATCTTAACCTCTAGAGCACAACAGTCAGTTTCCTAATAAGCAACTCTTCTTGAAAACCTTAAAAATGGAGCTAATCATTACTGACCTCCAATGCTCTTGCCAAAAAACCCATCTCAATTTACTAGCACCATCACTAAACCACCTGCTTATGGTGGTGGAGCTAATCCAATCAAGTGTGTTCAAAACACCAGCCTTTAGATTAGTGGTTGAGTGTAAATCCTTTGTACCACCCAAGGACCCGATCAATTAATCACTGAATTTTATCAACTTTAACTCATACATATATATTAATTAAATCTAGTTCTTTCCATCTTAACTAGAAACCCCTAGACTAATTTGACATTATCTCTTGCCTAGATTTCAACAATAGCTTCCCCACTGGTCTTACTACCTCAAGACCTGCTGTCACTTAGGCCACTCCAATGTGACCATTCTTAAATGCAAAGTGGAGTCTCTGTCATTTCCTTTCAAAATACCTTTCAATGGTCCTTCTTTCTACTACTCCCTTAAAAACAATAAAATACAATTAGCATAGCATTCAATATATCTATAATTTAACACATGATTACTACATTTATAACTTCACTCCATAGCCCTGGTGGCGCAGTGGTTAAGAGCTTGGCTGCTAACCAAAAGGTCAGCAGTTCAAATTCACCAGCCACACCCTGAAACCCTATAGGACAGTTCTACTCTGTCCTATAGGGTCCTTATGAGTCGGAATTGACTCGATGGCAATGGATTTGGTTATTTTGGTTTTACAGCCCAGTGACTAATATCTTGCCATACTATACTACCTCTATTTCCAAGAAAACAGGATCCATTTTGCCTTTGCATGTGTCATGGATTGAATTATGTCCCCCAAAAAATGTGTGTATCAATTTGGTTGGGCCATGATTCCCAGTATTTTGTGGTTGTCCTCCATTTACTGATTGTAATTTTATGTTAAACAGGATTCGGGTAGGATTGTAACACTCTTACCCAGGTCACATCCCTGATCCAATGTAAAGGGAGTTTCCCTGGGGTGGGGCCTGCACCACCTTTCATCTCTCCAGAGATAAAAAGGAAAGGGAAGTGAGCAGAGACAGGGACCTCATATCACCAAGAAAGCAGTGCTAGGAGCAGAGCGCATCCTTTGGACCTGGGGTCCCTGCATGGAGAAGCTCCTAGACCAGGGGAAGATTGATAAGAAAGCTGACAGAGAGAGAAAGCCTTCCCCTGGGGCTGACGCCCTGAATTTGGACTTTTAGCCTACTTTACTGTGAAGAAATAAACTTCTCTTTGTTAAAGCCATCCACTTGTGGTATTTCTGTTATAGCAGTACTAGATGACTAAGACAGCATGCATCTTTCAATAACCACCCCGTATTCACAATTAATTTTGCATTTTTGATCTAGCAGTTGTATCTAAATTCCTTAATGTAGGTTACAGATCTCCATGATTTCTCTTTTGCCATTATTTTCAGTTTCATCTCTCACCACACTTAACTTCCTACAACCATACTAAAATCCTTAAAGGTGCTCTGAATATGGGAACCCAAAATTTAACTCACTTACACATAAGTCTATCCCTTATGTTAACTTATTTACTCTTATACAGGAGATTACAGTGATGATGAATATAACTGAGGAAGGATACATAAGATTATCTCTTTGGAGATTTCTCAAGAGTCACTGTGGTGAACAAGGCAGAAATCAAGCAAATGCTGATCTTGGACCATCATTTAGACTTCAGCCAAAGCAGGTCAAATTTATTTCTGTTTTCTACGCTGGACTTAGGGTTAAGGGCTTTGATAATATAAACATGTACGTGAGGGTTTGTGAGTGTATATTATATCATCCCATATCATACTATACTATACTAAAAACCAACATTTTCTAATCCCTGGCTTGTCTATATTCTATGCTTTTTTTGTATTAAAGTAGTTGTAGGTGTTTAGCATTTATTACAACAAGCCAATTACTATATTTTATGTATCTGCTTTGGATAATTTTAAGATAAATTACTGGATATTTCTATAAACTCTTGCTTTTTTGGAAGAAAAAAATCTGATTTCAGGTTGGATATCACTTTTTTAAAGAGTATTCAAGATAGACGAACTGATTTAAAAAAAATCTGCGAAGACTGAATTGGAAATTCACAAAAGAGAATTTCCAAATGGCCAATATGCAAATGAAAATGTGCTCAACATCACTGAATCATGAAGTAAATGCAAATTAAAACCACAAGGAGACACAAGTACATACCCACAAGAATAGCTAATATTAAAAACAAACAAGAAAACTGAAAATAGAAACTTGAACTTGCACACATAGTTAATTGGGGTGTAATAATGTTTGGCAATACCCTCCAAAGCCAACCATAAGCCTACCCTATTATCCAGCAATTCCACTTATATTATAGACTCAAGAGAATTCAGTGCACATATGCCAAAAAAGACATACATAAAAATGTCTCTAGCATTTTATTTGCCATTGGCAAATCTTGAAATCACCAAACATGGCCATTAACTGTGCACTGAACAAATAAATTGTGATAAGAGTTAAGCAATAGATTAGTATACAGCAATGAATTAATTAAAATTTTTCTAGATTAAACAACAGAGACGAAACTCACTCACAGGCATATTGTTAAGCAGAATGATCCATAGAGAAAAGACTATATACTCTAGGATTCCATTTATGCAAAATTGAAAAACAGGACAAAAGCAAAAAAAGTCAGAATAATGATTTATATTGAGTAGGGGCATGTGTGCATGTACTGACTGGGTGCTTCAGGGGTACTAAAAAAAAAAAAAAGAGTTTTCATCAAGTCCATTCTGACTTATGGCAACTGTATGCGTGTCAGAGTAGAAATGTGCTCTCTAGAGTTTTCAATGACTGATTTTTTTGAAAGATTACTAGGCCTTTCTCCTGAGTCACCTCTAGACGGACACAAACCTCCAACCTTTCTGTTAGTGGTCAAGCCTGTTAACCATTTGCACCATCCAAGGACTCCCTTTCAGACGTGTAGTAGTTCTATATCACAATCTGGATGCTGATTATATGAGTGTATACTTAGGTAAAAATTATTGAGGGTTTATTTAACATGTGGTACTTTATTGTAAGTAATTGAAACCTTGATAACAAACTCTCAAACACCAAACTCTGTCAATGCACAGAATTCATTGGTTCTTCTTATGTCATACTATCTTACATTACTTACTACTGCAGCCCTCTGGGGCGTCCAGTTAATTACCACAGGTTCATGAATTTTTATTACTCTATTATTCACAGTATTACAATTTAGCTAGTTCACATTTTTTAAGCTAATTTGATAGGGAGATCTTTCTATGGTGACATTTATCGCCAGCGAATGAATTATACTTCTAAATTTATTACATAATCCATTCTAACAGAATTTCCCAAAGTATAAACTCAAGTTTATACAAAATAAAACAAATTAAAAATGAAGAAATTAAATAATAATTTCCGGGTATACAGTAATGAAAATTGACAAAAAAGAAAGCAAGAAACTTCAAGTCCAATTTTTCTCTTAACTTCTCCATCAATCACCATGATTTTTTAGAATGAAGAAGAGGAAAAGACATTGATTAAACATAAATTGAAAAAGCATGTGTTACTTAGAAATTAGAAAGAGTAAACAGTGAAAGCACATGATAACTGAAGAACTGAAAGGACATCTAGCTTCTTTAAATAAGTTCAAGTCTCCTGATCAGAAAACAAGAAACAAATAAATCACCTAGTATTTCAGAGTAGTGACAGGATGTAGAAATGAGTCAAATGAAGTGCCACTAAAGTAGCAAGTTTGTTGGTAACTTTTTTTGTTTTATATCATATTAATTTTTTTTGACTATCAGATCAGATTACCATAAATTTAGTGACTTAAACAATACACATTTATCATCTTACAGTTCTGTATGTCAGAAGTCTGAAATAAGTCTCACCAAGTTAAAATCAAGGTGTCAACATGACTGAGTTTCTTTCTGGAAACTCTAGGGGAGAAAGTGCTTTCTAGTTTTTTCCAGTTTCTAGGGGCCACTTACATTCCTTGGCTAGTGGTCCCTCCCCCCATCTTCAAACCCAGTAATGTTGCGTCTCTCTGACCATTCTTCAGTAGTCACATCTCCATTTGACCACCGCCAAAAAAGATTCTCCATTCTTAAGGTGTTATGTGATTACATTGTGCACCGAATCCAGAATAATTTCCCCATCAAGGTTCATAACTTAATCACATCTGTCCAATTCTTTTTGCTATGTAAATAATACGTTCTCAGGATCTGGAGATTAGGACATGGGCGTTTTGGGGGCCATTTTTCTGCTTAAAACATACATATTAAGAATGACATGTCTGTTTGACATCTAAGGCATAAATGTATGTAAAGGGTTGAGTGCATGAGATTGATGTTCAGGATAGACACCTTAGCTAGAGAAGTAAATCTAGGAATCCCCTAGGTAAATTCATATGTAAGGTCTGGAGACTGAATGAGATCACCAATGAAGGAAGTTTAAGCAGAAATCAAAGAAGAATAAGGACAAAGCCTGGAGACACTGTAAGGTTAGCAGATCAGGAAGTAGTGCGTGCCTGAGTGTGTTTGTTGAAGGTGGGGAGGGGGAATCAGCCTAGGAGATAAGAGACCTCAGAAAGTTGAGTAGAAGTGAATCCTAGCAGCTGTGGTGCCCTGGAAACTAACTGAAGAATGTGAGTCAGGATGAGGAAATAGTCAACTATTTCACAGGCCAGGATGAATACTGAGAACTGATCATTGCATTTAGTGAAATGCTATGATATCCTTTAAAGGAGAAATTTCAGTGGAGTTGGAGGAAGAAAGCCGATTACAAGCGATTTAAGAAAAAATAGGAGGAGAGGAATTGAAGTTAATGAATACGAATAACTCTTTTTAAGAGTTTCCTGCTAAACTGGAAGAAATGTAATATCAGCTGACAGAGAAAGTTTTATTTTATTTTACTTAATTTAATTTAGTTTTTAAATAAGTGAATAATGGCTTGTTGACATACCAATTGAATCACTCAACAGAGAGGGAAAACTTTTGAGGAATAAGTAAATTGCCAGAACCAAGTTCTTAAGTATGTAAGGGTGTTGTGTTTTCAAACATATGTCGCAGATTGGCCTCAGGTGACAGTGACAACAGAGAAAACAGTTTTTGGATACAGACGCTGGTAAGTAGGTAGACATGTCAATATATCCTTTTTGACTTAATTTCTACAAGAAAGTAGTCAACAAAGAAATGAGGTGAGAGGGAGAATGGGAAAGGAGGCATTGGAGTACTGAGAAGAAAGAAGAAAGAAGAAGGTGTGAAGCAGTTGTCTAGGAGAGAGAGATATTGGATATCCATATTTCATGATATTGGATAAGATATATGAAGAGGCACACACTTATGTGTATTCATGCATTTATACATACATGGATATTTTAATCCATAGTAAGGCTAATATATGCTTGGAATTTGATGTAGCTGCCAAAAGTGCTAACTTTATCTTCGGTTGGCTTCCATTATTTAAAGTTAACTTGTGCAGAATGAGAGACAAAATGTTTTACTTAGAGTGGCACCATAATTTAAAAGAATGAGAGCCTTTAAATGGAGACAAATATATAGCAACATGTACTCAGTTTAATAGAAGAATTAGATATTATATGTTTAGAAGCAATGGAGAAACCATTTTAGATTCAAAAGTAAAATGATTAGTGCATGACACTTTCCATAGTCAAACTGTTGAAAAATTTTAAAAGAACTAAATTTACGGAGTTGAAGAACACAACAGAGATCATCTAGTGAAACCATCCGCTCAAAACCTGTAACTGTGAAGAAAGATATTAGATTAAGAAGGAGAACCTCAACTCTAGTCCCTGGTTTACCACTTACACCTTAAGGAGAGGAACCTAATCTTATTTTCCTTGTATCTTTTACCCCAGTGGGATGCACAGTGTGTTTTTCAAATAAACAAATGAATGAAAAACTCTGAATCACCACATAATATTTCTAAACCTCAGGCTTCTTTGTTTTTTGCTCATTTAAAAATGGGGGGAAAAAAACTGCTTTAGCTACTTGGTACATATTCTGTGATAACAGTGTTGATGGTAAAACATTTGTATAAATGTATTTAGATACAACCACTCTTTTATTCACTCTCTACTGCTTTACTAGCACAGTATTTAGTCTCTGGTCCCTATTAACTTGATCATATTGTGAGGTTCATGTGAGTGCAAACTTTTAACAACAGAGCTTATCAGATAAAATTTTACAACTGCTAACAAATTAAAAACACATGGGACATTTTCAGAATTCCTTATTTAGATTAGAAAATCCTAACTGACTTACTGGCCTTTATGTTTTTGTTTTTGAATCTTAAGTATGATTTCTTCTTCTTTTTTTAAATCTGTAGTCCCTTTACCATATTGAATTTCAAGATTTAATAACAAGTTGCTTTACTACTGAAGAGACCCCAATTAGGTTAAAGAAAATGCCAGCTATAAACATGTAAGAAACATAGGCACGGGGTAAGTGATGTTCTAGCTTCTCCCTTAGTTCATGGGTCTCCTCACCCCACAGATGTAGGCCTCTAGTTCATGATTTCCTGCTTATCCATAGGTTAATGAAGAGTAAGTCCCTTTGTAAATATTTTTGTTTATTGGTACTGCCTTTAGAGTTATGTTTCTGAATCAGGTGTTCAGAATTGTTTTGATGGAGCAAACATAACTTATCTAATACTTGTTTTGCATTGGTAACTTTAGTTTATGATTTTAATGCAAAAGGTGTATATTCTCTTTTGTAGGAAGTGCGTGAAACATTGGTAGAGACACTATTTAAATTCAGTGAAATTTACAAGTTCGGCTGAAAGAGAGCATGATAACAAGAAATCAGCTCTAGTAAAACAAACACTCTGAGTCTGAAAGAAATAAAGTGATACTCAGAAGTCTTTCATTTTAGTTTATGCTTGTCTTGGAGGTAATGCAAAGGCAGCAAATCAGGTAATCCCAGCTGGTCATACTCTCTAAGAAAGCAGACATTCTTCCATATAAGAAAATAATAATAATCATCATGATGTCTCAAGAGTTCTCAATAATCATGATGTCTCAAGAGTTGAATCTTGATTGTCCTAGCCCTTAATAAAAATCCTTCCTTGCTCTGTCAAGTTCTGCTGAATAAGTAAGAGATAAACCAAAAATCTCACAATATAGTACAAGTAAGAATCACTTTTGTCCATAAATTAGGTACATTTCACTGGAGGTTACCGTCTTCCCATCGTATTGTTATATTTTCTCCAAAGCAAAAGCAGTTCAGCAGTTCAAATTTATCTCTATTAATAAAAGCATCAATTGAGGTAATAAGTTAATAATAAGGTAATAAGGTAATAAGCTGCTTTAGTATTAAGCACTCGGCTGCTAATCAAAAGATCGGTAGCCTGAACCCACCAGCTGCTCCGAAGAATGCTGTGGTAGTCTGCCTCTGTAAAGATTTGTTGTGGTTGTTGTTAGTGCCTTTGAGTATGTCCCGACTCATAGAGACCCTATGTACAACATTGCCCAGTCACAGAGTAGGAAATCTGGTGGGCAGTTCTACTGTCCTATAGGATCGGTATGCTAGGAGTCAACTTGACAACAATGGATTTAGTTTGCTTTTGGGTATAGTACCCAATGCAGAAATGTTCTTGATAAGGCCTCATACTGAAACATCAATGAGACAAAAAAAAAAAAAAAAAATGGAAGCTGGATTTAAACAAAGATCTAAATCTGGTTAATTTGATTAATTTTCTCTCTACCCATTGTGAAATGTGTAGATATAGATGTAGATTTAGATATAGATATATAGACAGTTTTTCCAGATAATGAATGGAACAAACCCTCAGACACTTTTAAATGTACTGTTTGAAATGAAAGTTTGATAGTTTTCACATATGGGAAAAACAAACAACAAACAGGATTTGGTACAATTGTATATGAAGTCTGGTTTTGCCACTTATAAGCTTAGAGACATCACCTGTATCTTGAAACCTTGGATTATAGCATATTACTAGGGGGATATAATACCTGATTCACAACATTGTATAAAAACTCTTGGCAAGTTGGAGAATACAGTGATAGTGTGCATTGTATTTGGTGTTAATGGAATACATTTCATACTTTGGAAAAATGTTCTAGCTGTTAGATTTGGTAATTCTGTGCATACATAACTGAAACCCTGAGCTAATTTCAAAAATTGTTATACTTGCATCTTATGACATGGAGGAATCCAGAAGGCATTACGCTGAGTGAATTTAGTCAGTCGCAAAAGGACAAATATTGTATAAGACCACTATTATAAGAACCCAAGAAAAGGTTTAAACACAGAAGAAAACATTCTTTCATTGTTATGAGGGTGGGGAGGGAGAGGGTTATTCACTAACTAGATAGTAGACAAGAATTATCTTAGGTGAAGAGAAGGACAGCACACACTACAGGGGAAGTCAGCACAACTGGACTAAACCAAAGCTAAGAAGTTTCCTAAATACAATCAAACACTTCGAGGGACAGAGTAGCAGGGGCAGGGGTCAGGGGATCATGGTTTCAGGAGACATCTAAGTCAATTGGCATAACAAAGTTTATTAAGAAAATGTTCTGCATCCTACTTTGGTCAGTGGCGTATGGGGTCTTAAAAGCTAGCAAGCAGCCATCTAAGATGCATCAATTGGTCCCAACTCACCTGGAGTAAAGGAGAATGAAGAACACCAAAGACACAAAGAAAATAGTAGCCCAAGAGACAGAAAGGGCCAAAGGGCCACATAAACCAGAGACTTTATCAGCCTGAGACCAGAAGAACTAGATGGTGTCTGCCTACTACCAATGACCATCTTGACAGAGAATACAACATAGAGTCCCTCACGGAGCAGGAAAAAAGTGAGGTGCAGAACTCAAAATCTAGTAAAATGACCAGACTTAATGGTCTGACTGAGACTGGAGGAACCCCAGAAAGTATGGCCCCCGGACTCTCTGTCAACCCAGAACTGGAGCCATTCCTGAGGCCAGCTCTTCAGACAAAGATTAGACTGGACTATGGGGCATAAAATGATACTCACGAAGAGTGTGCTTCTTGGCTCAAGTAGATTCATGAGACTAAATGGGCAGCTCCTGTCCAGAGGTGAGATGAGAAGGCAGAGAGGGTTAGGAGCTGGTTGAATGGACATGGGAAATCAGAGGTGGAAAGGAGGAGTGTGCTATCACAGCATAGGGAGAGCAACTAGGGTCACATAACAATGTATGTACAAATTTTTGTATGAGAGACTAACCTGAATTGTAAACGTTCACTTAAAGTACAATTAAAAAAAGTTATACTTGTATATTTATGCACATTTATATAAGTGCGTGCATTTGTTTGTGTGTTCTTTTGACATAATTTTAAAATTAAACAAAAAATTGCATAAATGGTTCAAAGAACACCCAATTACACTTTATGCAATTTCGTCAATTGCTAACATTTTACACAGTTTGCCTTATCATATGTACTTTCTTTTTCTCTAGACATACATATATAAATATACATACATTCATACTCTCTCTCTTTATCTATCTAGGTAGATAGATAAATATTTTTAGAGCTCCTAAAATTTAAGCTGCAGACATCCTTGACCTAATTTCAGTAAATTTCCCCCAAATCAGAAACATCTCATACAACCAGAATGTAACTATGAAAATCAGGAAATTTAACCTTTATATACAACTATTATCTAAGTCAAAGTGTATGTTGAAATTTTATCATGTGTCTCAATATTGTTCTCTAATAGCAATTAATTGATGGCAAGTATCTAATTCAGAGTAAATATAAAGAAAAAAATGAATTGGAGTTAAGTGGGTTCATAGCTTATTTCCTTCATGCTTTCAAGGAAATGATGATTAAAATACTAATAGTGCATCAGAGAAGATGGAGAGCCTTGGAACTCATTTTCCTATCATTTTTACTAAAACTGAATAAACAAAGCCAGTACATACTCATGAGCACATACACACACACTAAAAACAAATAAACAAAAACATACTAAAGCTGTATTCTGGAAAGTTGCTCTGTTTCAAGGTCACCCTAACTGCAAAGCCTAGCTTAGACACAAATAACTCTTGCTATGCATTGGCAGTTAAAATTGGAGTGTAGAACACATAATATGACAAGAATTCACAGTTCTTGCTGCATTAAAACCTCAACCTGGTTTCTTACTGGAGATTGTGTCATGGATTGAATTGTGTCCCCCAAAAAAATGTGTGTAGCAACTTGGCTAGGTCATGATTCCTAGTATTGTATGACTGTGTTATCTGATGTGATTTCCTTATGTGTTGTAAACTCTACCACTATGATGAGATTATATGTGATCTCCTCATGTGTTGTAAATTCTATCACTGTG
>NW_004444060.1:5621355-5653330 GCF_000243295.1 Trichechus manatus latirostris | reverse complement strand
CAGTGCTGGGAGCAGAGCATGTCCTTTGGACCTGAGGTTCCTGTGCAGAGAAGCTCCCAGACCAAAGGAAGACTGATGACATGGACTTTCCTCCAGAGCCAAGAGAGAAAGTGTTCCCCTGGAGCTGATGCCCTGAATTTGGACTTGTAGCCTACTGGACTGTGAGAGAATAAATTTCTCTTTGTTAAAACCGTCCACTTGTGGTATTTCTGTTGGAGCAGCACTAGATGACTAAGGCAGATTGTCCCCTGAAAAATAACAGCAGTATTGTTATTTTTAATTCCTCCACCCTAGTCTGCTATGTTAGAAATTATACGTGTTAGATATGTTGACCAATTTTAACTCAACACCACCTACCAAGATACTAGAAGATCTAAGATACTATTCAAATTGGCAAACTGAAGTAACAAACCCAGAAAAAAACAAAAAAAGAATCAAAGATAATGTTTCTCTTTGCTTACTAAAAAAAAAATGGAGTGGTGATTTTTCTCCTTCAGTCTCAAATACCACCTTCTACATTAATTCATTGCTTTAGTAATTACGCAACGTTTACCCAAGATTTTAACTACAATATTGCTATTTAGATAATTTAAAAATGTGAGTTTTTAAATGGCACCAGTGGCTTGCTGTGGTCTCTTAAAAATTAAAAATAGTATTGATGTAGTAAAGGCTATTTTAAAAACATTGATTAAATACACCTTGCTTTCCCAGATGAAAACAACCAACCAATCAACTCAAATGTTTTCCTTAATTTATATTAAAGAATTGAGGAGTATGAATTGGGGAACGTTCTAAATTTTCTGCCATTACATCTCTGTAGACCTTGTATTAGAATTTGGATTTTTGCTTCCCCGTAGAGCCTAATACTCTTAATGTGCAATTAGAAGAAGCAAAGAAACCTTGTCTATACAAATAGAAAGCTAATGAGATGGCACAATCAATGAGAATACATGATTGTTTCAGGGCTACAACTACAGAGTCCTCTACCACTTAATCTAATTCCTAACAAAGAATCAACTACAGCCAAGTGGATATCCTGAACGAAATTAGCTGCTTCTCTCGTTTGTCTTTTTATAATCTGGATTGAATGCAAAAACCTCATTATCAATCTCTGTCCCTCTTTTAAAATCTTCCACTCTATTTTCCTTATAGATTTTAGCAGAAACTATTCTATTGAGTGCTACTCCAACGTAGAATTTTAGGACATTCCCTACTAAACATATTCTTTCTGACGGTAATTTTTGTTTTTTTTTTTTTGGAAATGTTATATTTCATTTTTGACAGTGTGAATTTTCTATAAGTTACTGAAGAATAGTTTTGCTTTCAGATGTGCTCTGGTCATAGATATAAGAGCTTTAAATTAATTCAGAAATTATGTAGCCCATTCCTCATTTTACAGATCAAGGAACCAAGATATAAAATTAGGCCACTGTGCCATTTACAGTAACAACCTCGGACAAAAATCTGGTTTCTAGACTTTCTCAGGACAGAGTCATTTCTACAACATGCTGCTCCCCACTGACATCTTCTCCTAAACAAAATACTAGTATTATTAAATGGATTCAATTTTACAAGTAAAAAAAATGATAACGCTTAAAAGATAACAATATTTAAACATGAATACCATGAATAATTAATTCCCAGTTAAAGAGAAAATATACTCTAGTACTTTTTTTTTCATAAACACACCTTCCTTTAGTGGAATCCTGAGTAGGGATGGGGACACAAGCTAAGAAAAAACTTAGAATCAATGAGACCACAGCTCTCTAAGTAACAACATAAATAGGAGAGTCCCAGGGAGGATATTACCCAATCATAATTTTGAACTTTCGGAACTGAGCATATGATCCACTCCTTTGAAATGAAGAACTAGAGATTCTCTTGAAACTATCAGAAATTATGTTTAAGGAATACTGAACCATCTTTTGTCATCATCACCTAGAAGGACACTGTCATTTGGACTCAGAAGAAACTTGAGCCCTCGGGGATGAAGGTACAGGACAAGCAAGGTTTTACTGAGGGCAAGAGCAGTTCGGGGAAAGGAAGTGGTGTGGGACTACCTGGACAACTTGATGTGGAAGAAACAGGAAGATAAACAGGAAACCAGGAATGTATTATGTAGGAACGGAAGAGACAGCCAAAGAGACATATGAAATGAAATCAAAGATAGACATTAATTAGCACCTTTGCAATGTGTCCTGTCAAAGAAACAATAACATATTTTCGCCAAAACTCTGTTAAAAAGTAAATCAAACTGTCGGAAATGGGAAAAATAAATAAAATCAGACAATCTACACTAACGTTTCATTTGTATAGTCATGGCATAAAGTCAGGACATAAATAGGTTATTTTAATGTTTTTAATTATTAGTAAGCTCTAACAAAAGTTTTGATGACATTTGTTGTCAGCTGTTCCCTAAAGATGCAATTTTGGCACCAAATTGCATATCTTTTTACTAGCAAGTGCTTGTTAAGCCGTTGCAGTCAGCCTGCTGGGCAAAGAAGGAAAAACAATCCTGACTGCTGCCAATATTAGTATAATTATAACTGGATAGTCACTGTTCACCAACAGTGAGAACACAGAATCTAAAACTCTTTACAAGGTCAGGGAAAATAAAAACAACTCAGTTTTTTGTTCTAAATGTTGACAATTATAATCTCCTCATCCATTATCAAATGACATGAAACTTATATTAACAATCTTAAAAATATTTTTTCATCTTGGCTGAGATTTTTGTTCTTTGAATCTAGCCAGAGAAATTCTAAATATACAAATGAGGCTTATGTACAAACATGTTCATTTCAACTTTACAATAATTAGAAGCTGGAGATAAAATAACCTATGTGTCAAATTAGAGCATGTTCAACTCAACTATAAGAACTCGTGGGTAAGAGAAAGAAAGTCATGTTTCTAGAAGGTTTCAGGTAATTTCCATTCAACCATCCCATCTCATGCACTAAAATCTCATAATATGACCCCAATAACCACCTGAGCATTAGTCTTTCTATTTTGAAAATGAGATAGGTAGTTCTCACAGAGGTCAGATGAAGTCACATATCTAGGAGTGGTGACAAATTACTTATGTCCTAAACACCCGTACATCATTATTTGTATAGTTTATCATATTGCTGGACATTGTATTTTTCAGAAATTTAAACATCTGGGAAAAATACTTTGCCATCAGACTATTTTTGAGAACGTTAAATAACTCACATTATTGAAAAGCACATCACTCCTTACAAGTAAAAGGATTTGAAAACAACATCAGTGCCTCACAGGAGAGCCCACTGTTGTAAGACTTTGTTTCCTTTTAATAATTTTTGCTATTTAGAATATCCCGTAAAGTAACTGTTCATCACCTACCACCTACTTTTAAAGTAATAAACTCCACTGGCTTAACTTCAGTGTATAGTTCAGCTGAAATCTTAATTTCATCCATGCAGATTTTTGGTTCATAAATAATGTATAACATTGAACAAATTTTGGTGGAAATCTGGTTGAAAGAAGGGAAATCGTATTCGGATAACTTTGTAGGAAGAAAGTGGGAAGGGGCAGAGAGAGGGAGACAGAAAGGGATAGGGAGAGCTTGGCAGAGGAGGCAGAGAAGGAGAAGGCAAGAGAGTCAGAAAGAGTGCTATTTTCCAGGTTGAAATTTTTGTTTCCTGAACTCTAAGGGGGAAGGTGAGGGAAGGATGTAAGAGACAAGGTGGAGCAAAAAACTGGAGAAAAGGAGAGTGTAAGGGGTAACGCCAGCCAGATGGTACACCAATCAGAGAATGAAAGTCATAGTAGCAATACTGCAGAGAAAGTTACGTCTAAAGAGAAATACAGTTGTTTGTGTTTCACGTGCAGTAAACTTCCTTTTCTTTTTCTCTTTATAATATTGTTAAAATAATAATAATTAAGGGCTGGCCCTGCTTTTGAAGAGGGTTCATTTGTAAATGACATATGAAAAGAGTTGAGTCACTTTAAAGTTTACAGAGACCAGGGCCAAGGCTACACGGGCCACACTGTTGTCTGAGATCCACAATGAACCCAGAAAAACCAAACCTGAGTTATATAAAATTTTGCTCAAAGGGAATAAGGAATAGTGTTATTAGACAATCATTTTATGTTACCTAAAAAAAGAAAAATATAATTTAGTTTAGTATAGACCACAAATTTTAGAAATGAGGATATGGTTTTTTGTAGCATAGTTCAAAATAATTGGATTGCTAGACTATTTGAATGATTTGTTTAGTATTTCCTAGTTATTTTATGTATCTAAACAGCCCTATATACATATAACCTGTTGCCATTGAGTCAATTCTGACTCATAGCTACCTTATAGGACAGAGTAGAACTGCTCTATAGGTTTTCCAGGAACGGCTGATGGATTGGAACTGCTGACTTTTTTGGTTGGCAGCCACGCTCTTAACCACTGAGCCACATTACGCTAAATTGTATAACTGAAAGTTGGTAACTTCAGTATAAATGACCAGTTAACTGGTTGCTTTTGAGCCAATTCTGACTCATGATGATCCCATGTGTATCAGAGTAGAACTGTGCTTCATAAGGTTTTTAACGGCTGATTTTTTGTAAGTAGATCAATAGGTCTTTCTTCTGAGGCATCTCAAAGTAGACTCAAATCTCCAACCTTTCGCAGCCAATCCTGTTAACTGTACCACCGAGAGATTCCTTTAATATAAATGGTCTAAGCAAAACAAGAAGCCCTGGTAGTGCAGAGGTTAAGAGCTTGACTGCTAACCAAAAGGTCAGCGGTTTGAATCCTTCAGATACTCCTCGGAAACCCTCTGGGGCAGTTCTACTCTGTCCAGTAGGGTCACTATGAGTCAAAATTGACTTGACAGCAATAGGTTTGTTTTCGAAACAGGTTTACCTGAAATAAGAATAACCTGATTAATTAGCAATTTTGGTTCATGATAATATTGTAAACTTATATAAGTGCTATTTACATAAATAAACTTAATTAAATGACAGTAACAGAAGAATTAACACATTACAGAAATTTCAGTACACAATAGTTGTTAGGACGGCAGTAGTCTGAAAATGCCCCTAATAAAGTTGTATCGTACGAACCTGGGATCTTTGTTTTTTGTTTTTGTTTTTAACCTGATCTATCCTGTTCATACAGCTAGTGGTGTGTGAAAGGAGATAGCGTATCCTCCACTTGCCCTTTGGATCCACCTATTCCTGTCTTCTCAACATTATTCTATGAATTGTCACATCTTTATCATGTTTATGTTCCACGTCTTCCTATTACAAAGACATTCCTGTCAGTATTTTCTAATGTTTAAATTTTCCTCACCTTAGAAAAAATCTCCATAATCACTTATACTCTTTCCGGATACATCTCTCCGCACTCCCTACTCCCATAAACAAAAACATCAGTTAGGAAGTTGCTGCATTAACCCTCAGGGTTTTATGCGTTGGGCTTACTCTTCCCACTTCAGCATGGCTTCTGCAAACTAAGGTCGTCAGTAATGTCATGTTGCTAAATTCCATGTTGTGGTTGTAGATGCTGACTCATGGAGACCCCACGTGTGCAGAGTAGAACTGCCCATTGGGTTTTCAAGGCTGTGATCTTCCAGAAGTAGATCATCAGGCCTTTCTTCTGAGGTGCCTCTGGGTAGGTTTGAACAGCCAACCTTTCAGCTAGTAGTCGAGCACTTAAACATTTGCACCACCAAGGGACACCTGAAAATTCCATAACCATGTTTTATTCTCTCACTCATTTTCCTGTATTTGCCATTAACAGTTGACCCCCTGAACCATCTCCTTCTTTGCAAATTATTTCTCCTTGGCTTGCTATTTGTTTGTTTCCTTTTATCTTTCAGACAACCCTTTTTCAGTTTTTGCTCATTCTTTTTCTTACATGAAATTATTTATTCTGAGGTTACTCACAGTTTCATCTTGAAGCTACTTGTCTTTTGTCAAATATAGTCTCCATATGCGACCTCAGCTTCCCTAATTGATTCAGGTTTATGTCTCCTCTCCAGACTTCTTCTGATTCACAACATCTAATTACATACTCCACATCTCACTTAGATGTCTCGAAGGTACTTCAAAGCCAGCATCTCAGAAAACAAACCCCTATCAAACCTCCCAAACGTGGCATTTCTTTAATATGTATGATCTCAGGAATTAAACAATTATCCATGTAGTTATGTAGGTCACACATTTGAGACTCACTCTGAGCACCTCCTTCTTAGTCATCACCCATTTATAATCTATTGTCAAGTTCTGTGAGTTTTACCTTCTGAATTACACTATGTACTTTCTATAACTGTCTCTCTTACTGCTCTTATTCTTTACAAAACCTCAACCATTCCTTATCTAGCCTCCTGCAAGGGTCTCCTATACATACATACATATATACATGTATACATATATGTGTGTGTATATATATATATATATATATATATACACATATATATGTATTTTCGTTGTTGTTGTTAATTGATTCTTACTCACCCTCAATGTGGTCAGCAAACTTCATCCATGGTGATACTTGTACAAGAAAAAAACTTAATCAAACTAAAACCCTTCAGTGGCAAATTAAATAAATAAATGTGTATTACAGTTTTATACACACACACAGGTAAATATGCAAATACATGTTTTATTAAAGTTAAAAAAAAATAATGGTTTCATCTAATGCTTAATGATCAAAAGCAGAATACTTAACATGGCCTTTAAGACCCTGCATAAGTTGTTCTTACATCTGACTTCAACCACCTTTGACTCCGTGCCTCAACCTGCGCTTCAGTAAATTGACAGGTCTATCAACTGGTCACGCGACCTCCCTCTTCTCGCTCCTGTATCAGGATATTTGCAAATGTTTGCCTTTCTGTGTAGAATGCTTAACAGATACTGCAAAATTAAATGAGACGCATTTTCTGTTTTGTATAATACTTCAAGGAGCATTACATGTCTCCTTAAAGGAAAAAATCACACTGATGTATGTTGGCATTTTATTTATGAGACAAATTTTATTTAGCAGGGTTTCAGCTGTATTTACCCGGATTTTTAACTCTGAATTCTGAATAAAATATTACCCTGAACTTCTTCTTCTTTTCTACTTTAATTTGTACATTCCTATCTCTATTTTTTGGAAGTCGAAAGTACAGATTAATAAGAAAACACATTTGAACTATATCCTAAGCAAAAGCAGTTACCTTGAGAATAGGGATTGATGTGAAACACTTTTTTTGGCAACAAAATAGCCAGCACCTTGGATGAGCAGTAAGCAGCCTGATAACGACATGCTGTGGCCCCACTGGGCACTGGGTTCCTTCAGTCCACCTTCCGATCCCAGAGGTGGTGCGTGTTCAGAGTCATGCAATCTGATCTGTATGACTGGGAATTCTGCTATAAAGGTCTGAGTGATACTGCATAATCAGGTGATTATGAACACTTACCTTCGTAGCTTAATGAGTGCCAGGGTGACCAGATGAACTGATTTTTATCAAAGCCTCCAAGGTGATGGTTAAAAGATTCATAGAATTTTAAGAATATGTTCACCTATTTGCTCTAAGAATTGAAGTGTCCTCTAAGGATGATCTACACATTGACAATAGTTACTGCCAGTAATCCACTTCATTTGCTTTTGCTTCATTTCCCATTCAAATGTACCTTCAGGTTGTATCAAGAAATAGGAAATAAATGCACTTAATATCCAAGTGATTATTTCATTCTGAGTATTATAAGAAGAGAGAGAACATTAGACAATATTAAAAAAACAAAGCCCTATTCTAATTCCTCAAATCATGCATTGTTTTACAAAAGCAATAACAGTTCAACAAGTATGAAAACAATAACTTTTTTTCCAATAAAAAACTGAACGTATCTCCCTTTAATCCTCATTTAAATTGTACTCCTTAGATTTTCTAATTTATTTTATTATCAAGTTATACTGTTTTATCATAGGAAAAATACACCTTTTAATCTTATCTTTCTATCTTTAGTTCTATAATTAGAGGTATTTTTGCCCACTGAAAACTCTTTCTTTTTTTCTTTTTATTTTGATGCCTCTGTTGATTTTTTTATGTCTCTCTCTGTCCATTCTCTCCTTCCGTTACTTCTCCCACCTCTCTCTCTTTCTCTTGATTTTTTTTTTTTAATTGAGATTTTTAGGTGGGTTAATATTTTTTAATAATACCAGCATTTAATTATTTTACTTGCTGTACCAGTATTTATGACTGGTATAGGTCTTCAAATGTGATTCCATAACACCTACTTTTTTCCTCTGGCTTAGGAAAATAAAATTATATATTTCTCTCTAGCCACTTTTCATTTCTATTCTATTCTCAAACACACAATATGCTTTCTCTTTAAACAGATCTGTGGATGGATAAAAATACCACAATTATATAGCCTATAAGGTGAACTAGCAACCCACGAACTACTACTAGAGGAACTAAGAAAGATATGTTGATTTTCTCTCTCATTCAAAGCTTTTGGGGACACTAATAGTTATAAATGGTTAAGTATACATCTAAAGTAAAAGTTAGAGACACTGAAAAGATTAAAGCTGAAGAGAGAGAAGACTGCTGAGAAAAGAGAAGGTCTTAGAGATTCAGAGCATGTGTATTTGTGGCAGACACAGCTAGACGTCCACACATTCTCTCTCTTCTCCTTTACTAAGGAAGGTTAAGGATAGCACTATGGACAACTACAAAGGTACATCTCCCAATATTTCCTGCAAATATAAGTTGCAGACCCACAGAGATATAATCGGAAGTCTCTGGTTGTTGTTCCCAGAAAGGCTTTTTTTAATGGGGCAGACTGAGTCTGAATATGTTTTTGCCTTTTTTCCTCTCCTCTTAGCACCTGAAGATTGCTTTGGGTGTAACAGTTGATACCACAGAATCAACCATTAGGGTAAAAGCTTGATGGAAGTTGTGGTCCCTCATTTCAACATGGAGCCCAGCACCCAACTTGTGTGACCTCCATCCTGGTTTCTTTTCATGTGAGAAAAATAGCTCTGCTATTGTTTGAGCTACTGTGATTTGGGTCTTGTGTTCAAAACAGCTGAGCCTTATTTCTAACAAATTACAATAATTTTGATATGACACAGAAAGATGTCAGAATCATGCATTAGTGTTAGACACTGCACATTATATCACTTCCTAATTCTTCCATCCATTGATTTCTTGCCCTTTTAATATGATCATCAGTCATAATTTATGTTTCAGAAGGAGATAAGCAAAAGGCAGAACACAAGACGTCCAAAAGAGAGGGATATGGGCAACTACAATGGGAGTAAATATGGGTGGGTAGCCACAGAAACAATATTCGCATGTCTTTCCTGTGGCCCTGTACTTGAACAGTTTGTAGTCCAGCAGCTTTTAAAAGTCTGTTTTTATAGAATAAGATTTTATGATTACAAAAGTAATTTATTTTTTAAGATTTAGATCATAGAGATAAGAATAAAAATGAAACATACTGCTCCATCACCTAGAAATAACCAATGCTATCTTTTTTTATTATAAAACATTTTTAGCTCATTCCTATATATTTCTGTGAAATATGATATTCCATTTAAAAATACTAAGATAGATAATGGTTGAAAAGCTATTTCAACATATTGACATATGCCCCAAGAGGTTAAACTATTTTATTTTCAGAAGATGTGGCATTTTTAAGGCATTCTGTGTGATAAATACTACGAAGATAAAGTTCATACATCTTTCCTTGATATAAATTCAAATTGGAAATGATCAGCCAAAGACGGAGTATCTTTTTAATTCTTTTTTTATATTAAAAAAAAAAAAAACTAAGGATTTTTTTTTTTAATTCTCACTTTCCCAAGTAATGTTGGTGTTTACTTCCTCCTACTTATTCTTAGGACACTCTAAATTATTCAAAATGAAAACTGCCAATTTTATAAATAAAGAAGAATATTGTTTATTTTGTGTTACAGAAGTTGTTTTTAATTTTTTTTTTTATTTAAAAATATTAATCCTCCGGCCACCTTCCACTGGAAGAAGTACTTATACTCATGTGCACATCAAGAAGTTGATACTATTTATTCCTCTTTTAGTTAAGTTAGGGTTACTGCTCTAATTGAAATATCTGAAATATCCAAAAATATGCAATGACATAACAAGAATAGAAAGTTACTGCTCATAATTTTTTTTTTTTTTTTTTAACATTTGGCTTCCAAGTTTATTCTAGACATCATATACACAGGAAGCAAAAAGGAAAATAGAATACAGAAGTGTTTCTCAACCTGAACACTATAGGTATTTTGGATCGGATTACTCACTGTTATGAGGACTACCCCGTGTATTTCAAGATATGTATCAGCACTGCATCCCTAGCCTCGACTTACTAGACGTCAGTAGCACCCCTGCACTAATTCTGACCACCAAAAATGTCTCCAGATATTGTTAAATGTCCCTAGCTGGGGGGCATCGCTCCAGTTGAGAATCACTGGCATGGAGGGAGACATTTATGGGCTAAACTATGAAGTAGAGCTCATCTCTACTTACTGTATTTGTATATTCTTCTTATATTCCACTGGCTAGAACTTAGCATGAGAAACCTTGGTGGTGTAGTGGTTAAGAGCTATGGCTGCTAACCAAAAGGTCAGCAGTTCAAATCCACCAGCATAGTGACCACATCCACAGAAAGGGGCTCGGAAAGCTAAGCTAATTGTGGGTCAGAGAAGAAGAAAACAATGTTGGATCAACAGCAAGAAGTCTCTGCCACCATTACACAATTCTCTTACTTTCTCCAGTTCTTCTTCCTTTTTGGGAATTGAGGTTTGCATTTTTTAGGAAAAACATGCCCTCTGCTATGTTTCAACTGTGCAATAATCACTGCCTCTGCTCCCTTTATACCTTCTGGGCTTCCCCTACATCATACCACCTTCACTGAAACAATTTTAGGTATAGAAGTGGAGGCTCTGCCTCTCCCCCAAACGCAACTACACTATTGTGTTGCAAAACAAGTACACATTGATTGGGAATGATTGGAACAAGGAGTTCCTGGGTGGTGCAAATGGTTAAACACTGGACTACTAACAGAAATGGTGGTGGTTCAAACCCACCTGGACTCAGAGGTAAGGCCTGGTGATCTGCTTCCAAAAGGTCACAGCCTTGAAAACCCTATGGAGCAGTTCTACTGTTCACACATGGGGTAGCTATGAATCAGAATCGACTAGAAGTCAACTAACAACAATAATTGGAGTAATGTTCAGTTTAAATTGGGAAGGCACTGAATTTTGTCATATACCTTTACTACCATACTGTGCCATCATTAAATAATATTTTTATATTTCTCTTATTCATATGAATAGTATATAAATTTACTGTATTTTTAAGCAAATAACGCACACCTTCTGTGTTTGTTTGCCAACTGTACCTTCCCCCTGCAAGGTATTTTCATGAGGGCCACTATGCCAGTATGCTAATTTTTTTTACATAGTGCTAAAAAAAAAGTTAGCAAAGTTGTGCTTATGAAAATACCGCTTGGGGGGAGGGTGTGGTTGCAAATAAATATAGAAGGTGCATGTTATTTGCATAAAAATATGGAATTTCCCTAGTTCTCAAAGCATTCCAAAACCTTGTATCATCTTACCTAATGTCATTTCTGAGCACTGCCTAAAACTCACTCTTACCTCTAATTTATCTCCTATATAGCTGCAATCTACAATTTTTGACTACAGGATTTATGTTTTTTCCATAGACTGATATGATCTGCCTTATAAGACTCAATATTTCATACCTCATATACTCCCTCTGGAGCCCTGGTGGCACAGTGGTTAAGAGATCGGCTGCTAACCAAAAGGTTGGCAGTTCAAATCCACCAGCCACTCACTGGAAACCATATGGGGCAGTTCTACTCTGTCTTATAGGGTCTCTATGAGTCAGAATTTACTCGACAGCAATGGTTTGTTTGTTTGTTTGTTTTTTGGTTTTATACTCCCTCTACCCTTTCATATCAGAAGATACCTACCAATAACCTCAGCTCTCATTGTGCTACTTCCATTCCTTCTGAACTAATAAGTGTACTTTAAATGTATGTTATGCAACACACAATTTGATTTTATATTGTCAGTTGGATGATTTCTTTTTAAGACCATATCATAGTGTTTGTACTAAAAATAAACTTAATTATTTCTTTTTAAACAAACACAGTTATACTGCTCCCATATTCCTAATATAATTTTAAGTAGAGTAACAACTTTTGGAAAAATAAAAGTTCTTCCTGGAATACTTAGTGGATAGAAATCATTTGCACTTAATTCTTTTCTTGTTGGTTTATTAAAAACTATAGTCTTAAAAAGCCAGCCCTTGGTTAATAAGCTTCCTTCATTGTTGCTCTCTTAATTAGTATTAACTTTGAATTTTTATTTTTCTTCATTGTACAATGGTAAGCTTTGTATCCAAGGGCATTCTTAACACAGATTTCCAGTAAATGTACTTTTAGCTAAACTAATTTTACTGCAATTAGTAGGCCTTTCAGAGCTTGTGTTAAGGGAACCTATTTCTAACTATAGGGAAAATGAGAAGTGTAGATTACCTGTGTATCTAATTTACCTAAGTTCATCAGATCACTCCAATTATATAACTTAGATAATTAAGTGTACTTATTAACAGTATCTTTAGAAATCATTTATGTAAGTGAATATGAACCCAGTCTCTAGAGTTCTTACATCTCTATCAATGAACATGAGCACTTGATCATAAAGATAATTTTTAAGGTTAATGGTTTTAAGAAGCAAAAGTGGTTATTGGATTCTCACCCTGGGAAAACTTACAACAAAAAAATTTTCAGTTATAGTGTTGGTACCTCTACATAATATGCTTAATTGAGGAAACAAATTCACATAAAATAAAAAAGTAAGATCCTTTAGCCCAGAGATCCCTTATCCAATAATAATACCAGATCTATGAGAGAACATGTCTACCTAGAAAGCGACTGTTTTGAGAACAGTCCTTACAGAGGCACATCAAAAACAAAACAAAGAAAAAAAGCAGAACAATTCTGTTTGATTCCATGAACACAGAAAATCAAATACATATACACTCTTAAAAGCTCATTTCCTTATAATCTAAAAATATTAATGCTAACATACAACCAAGACTTTAAGCATATATACATATATATGCATTTGTGTATAAGCTTTTGGGACAGCTGAAACTAAATTCCATTAATTTTACATTTTATAACTTTATTATTAAAACAGTGTCTTCAGGTGTACGAACATAGAAAAACACTATTTGAAAAAATTATTTTATACCAACTCCTGAATTGGTTATTATTACCAATATAGTTACACTCATGAAATAAACTAATATCTACTTTATCAGCACTATATTTTTGTTTCGCTGTTGCTGTTGGCTTTACATCAAGTATGCTATTTTTATAGATTTGGGATAAGTACGGTGTTAAAAAATCATGAGTAAATATTATCATGGCAAAATTCATTACAATTAAATTACTATAAACAGTATGTTTACTATAATCAGAATATTACTGACACCCTTGAATATCTTTTTATGAATACATGTGGCATGATATACCTTTTCTTTAGAACTTACCATAATTCTAATTCTCTAGTTACTTGCAGGCCCTTTTGATTGTTTCCTTCACAAGATTTACAGCATGGATTACACTCATTTGCTTACCATTTCATTCCTAGCATCCAACCTCATATAGAACTGCAGCTCAGAATATATTACTGGATAAAGAACATAGTGCTAAATAACTATTCTAGCCAGGTACATACCATTTTGTATGCCAACCTTTGAACAATGTAATGGGATTCTACCATGTTGTCAAGCACTAGAAACATAATGAAGATAATACAAAATCTCTTCAAATTAAGACCTTGTTCTAGACTCTCTATGTGAATAAGCCAGATAAACATCCATACTGTGGTAAGTGCTATAACAGATACATGCATATTATGAAGGCACTTTGTTGGATTTTGAGTTCCTTGGTGGTGCAAATGATTGTTAACACATTTGGCTCTAGCTAAAAGGTTGGAGATTCTAGTCTACCCAGAGGCACTTCAGAAGAAAGGCCTGGTGATCTACTTCTGAAAAATCAGCCACTGAAAACCCCATGGAGCACCACTGTATTCTGACACACATGGGGTTGCCATAAATTGGAATCGACTTGATGGCAATTGGTTGGTTAATGGATTTATTCTTTTCCTTTGAAGAAATCTGGAAGGGAAAACTGTATGACCTAACACTAGCTAAGTGTGTGTTTTACTATTCCCTAATAATAGATACAATAATACTTCTGTCATTGAGACTAGACTAGACTGCATCAATGGTATGTGTATCTGCACAAACTATCACATATTCTGCTATAGATTAGACAATCAATAAATCTTAGTCTCCTCCTCTTTAATAATTTTGAAGATCCTCAGGACCCTGATCATAAATCTACATTCTGACAAAAAAGTTCATAAATGGCAGTTCTGTGCTGCTACCTGAGGTACCCACAAACTTGATTAGGTGACAGATATATAATGATTTTTGCATTGGTTTTATTGATGCCACTGACCTTGTCCCCTAACCATAAGGGTCTAAACCAAAAATTAAGACCCCTGTCTCAACCTAGGCTAATCAGAGATTGGGAGAACTTCAATGGAGACACGTAGAGAAGGGAGAGAGCACTATAAAAAGGGCCCCAACAGCACCTGCTGCTGTGGTGCCTGAAGCTGTACCTGCCAAGGGCTGCTTGTATAACCCTTCCTTCATTCCCACAAACCACCTCTGCATCTTACTGTCTTCAATTACCCATACTCACTGAGCCTTATTAATTCTAAACCAATCTTAATGTATATACCTAGCCTGTTGCTGTCAAGTCGATTCCGACTTAGAGCGACCCTCTAGGACAGAGTAGAACTGCCCAATCCTGAGTAAACAAATATTTATTGCACAAATAGCAAATATGCACAGAAATGTGCTCAGGAGAGCTTTTAGTAAAGAAATATTACCAAATAGTTTAATGAAGCTATGGCTGCTACAGCTAAAAATCACAGACAGGATAAACTTAATGATATTATAAACCTAATAAAAAGATAAAAATTTCCAAAGACTGTAAGAAGTTTTATTTTTTTGAAGATTAAAATTAATTCATCTTCTTCACTCCTCACCTCTATAAATTACAAAAATCAATGCTTTGTAAAGAACGCATTGACGATATATGAGAACATTAGTTCTATCATCTGAAAGCTTTCAAAATATGAACATGTCTATTCTACCTGGGATTGAAAGAAAGGATTTAAATTAACCCAAAACAATGTACTTTACAGTCACCTTAAATATCTATAGGTGACTTAGTAATAGAAGGAGGTTACATAAAAGTAAAAACAAAAAAAATACTTCCTCTTGTATTTGAAATTATTTAGAGCCACGTAGGTTCAAAGAAGGAAAGAAAGGACAATAAAAATGTACTTGTATAATTTCAGTATTTAGGAATGCCAAATGTTACAGGCTAATTATTTTTAGTCTTACCACGCATTATCAACTGAGAAGAAGCTCTCCTCATCTCGTTTGTTTATTAATCACTTTAAATACATGTAAGGCAAGAGTTTTAGAGATCTGTATTCTTTGATGTAACTACATTAAATGACTGCATTATTTTATATTACACATTTTCCATTAAATTAAGAAATTAATATATCTTTGTTATACTTCTAAGTTTATGGAGGTGCATCTGAAGTCATCATTCAGGCAATCCGACAATGTAGATTACAGTAATCACCAGCAATGTGTTACAATTAAAATCCATAACCATAATGTCTTCAAATATATGACTCCAGGTTCACTAAAAACAAAACACAGTAACTGCTTTCTTGAGTGTGATGATGTCACTATTCTTACTGGTATTAAATTGTCAGATGTAACTTTAGGAAATTAGAAGAAAATTGGTTTATTGGTGAATAAAATCGGAAAATTGGTGATTTGAAATTATTCTGTAAGTGCAGGATTAGCAAAATGAAACTCCGCATGGCAAAGAAAATCAATGATTTCATGTAGAACAAAGAAAACTCGTTCTCTTCTGTGTCCACTTTTCTCTTCCTCTGAAGGAGAATGCATTTTGAAGGAATTTAATGTTTTCTCTCTCACTACATAGTTTAATAATATGAATTAATTATACCTCGGATTACCTTCTCCAAGTCTTCTAATTAGATAAAAAAAAACAAGTGTGACCTAGGGGTTAGTCGGCTGTGTAGATTATCTACAACACCAACTTTCTACTAATATATTAATTTACTCTTTCTATTCATAGAGATAGTTGATTTTGGCATATGGCAGATGACCTGGGAAAATTATTTTGATTGTAAAAAAGTCCATAAACTACATTACTTAATTCAAATTTTATTTCAAATAATAAATAACTTAAAATTAAGGGGGTTTATAAAGAATAATCTTTAACTCCTCCATTCCTTTATTACTTAGATGGAAAAAAACATTTTCTACTTGTTACTCCCTGGAAGATAAGCCATAAAGTTGATAGAGGTAAATTTATGAAGATCAACCCACATAACATATAATAATTAAAATAAGTGAGGGAAACATGCTATTTAAACTTTTTTACATTTAAAACAGACATATGTTTTACTGCATTTACTCTTTAGAGGTCCAATACAACATTATATCATATATCTATATAGGTTCTGGGCATTCACTGACTCATTTATTCCACCTGATAAATACAAAACTAGAAGGTACTACCACCTATCTGTCAGTTTGTCTTTCTGTGTTGGCTAGCATGTTGCTGTGATGCTGGAAGCTCTGCCACTGGTATTTCAAACACCAGCAGGGTCACCCATGGTGGACAGGTTTCAGCAGAGCTTTCAGACTGAGACAGACAAACAAGAAAGGCCTGGTGATCTACTTCCAAAAATTAGTCAATGAAAAGATTATGGATCACAACAGAACACTTCCCAATTTGTTTGCTTTAGGCATGTCATTAGGAGGAATCATTCCCTAGCAGAGCACATCAGGTTTGGCGAAGTAGAGGGCCAGAGAGGGTGAGGGAGACCCTCAGTGATATAGATTGGCATAATTAGCTGCACTGATGGACACAAACAGGCAGACCATTGTGAGAATGACACAGACTAGGCAGTGTTTCATTCTGTTGTACATAAGGTTGCCATGGGTCGGAGTTGACTTGACATCAGTTACCTATCTATTTCTAAATTAGAAGGAAGTTCCTTGAGGTCACAAACTTATATTCATTTAATTTGCTGATGTATCCTCATCTTCCAATATTTCTTGAATAAACACATAAGCAAATACTAGGCCTTATGCTTGGCAGTGGGAAAACCAAGATTAGGGAACCATGATTCCATTGCACCTGAGGATCAGGTAATAAACAGATAACGTTATCTTATGATAACATCTGTATTTGAACTATGTAAACAATACCAGGTGAGTCACCCAATCTATGGGGGTGAGGAGAGCATTCTACAGGCTGTTTAGCTACTGGCTTGGATCCTGGAGTTGAACAGGTTTAATGTGCCTGCCTCATTCACTTACTGTATGACCTCAGGTAGTTGCTGTTGTTAGCTGCTGTCAAGGTGATTCCAACTCATAGCGATCCCATCTACAACAGAAGGAAATGTTGCCTGGTCCTGCGCCATCCTCAAAATCATTGCTATATTTGAGCCCACTGTTGCAGCCACTGTGTCAATTCATCTTGTTGAGGGCCTTCCTCTTTTTCACTGACACTCTACTTTACCCAGCATGATGTTCTTTTTCAGGGCTTGGTCCCTCCTGGTAACAAGTCCAAAGTACACTGGATGAAGTCTTGCTATCCTCGTTTCTAAGGAGCACTCTGACTGTACTTCTTCCAAGACAGATTTAGTCCTTATGGCAGTCCATGTTACATTAGATATTCTTCACCAGCATAGTAATTCAAGTGCATCAATTTTTCTTTGGTCTTCCTCATTCATTGTCCAGCTTTTGCACACATATGAGGCAATTGACAATACCATAATTTGATTTCTTGACTGCTGCTTCCATGGTGTTGATTGTGGATCCAAGTAAAATGAAATCCTTGACAACTTCAAACTTTTCTCCATTTATCCTAATGTTGCTTATTGGTCCAGTTGTAAGGATTTTTGTTATCTTAATGTTGATTTCTAATCCATACTGAAGGCTGTACTCTTTGATCTTCCTCAGGGAGGCTTCAAGTCCTCTTCACTTTCAGCAAGCAATGTTAAGTCATCTGCATATTGCAGGTTGTTAATGAGTCTTCCTCCAATCCTGATGCTGGGATTTTCTTCATATAATCCAGCTTCTTGAACTACTTGCTTAGCATACAGATTGATTAAGTATGGTAAATGTATACAACCCTAACATACACCTTTTCTGATTTTCAACCATGCAGTATCCCATTGTTCTGTTCAAACAATTGTCTCTTGGCAAATGCTGTTGTTGTTAGGTGCCCTCAAGACAATTCCAACTCATAACAACTCTACGTGCAACAGAATGATCACTGCCTGGTCCTGAGTCATCCTCGCAATCATTTTTATGCTTGGCAAATAGCTCAGGTAAATAGCTTAATCTTGTTCTCTTTCCTTCACTCTAAACTGGAGACAGTAATATTACACATCTTACATGGTTCTTGTGAAACTTACTGAATAAAATGCAAGAATAGCACTTAGCATACTTAGTTACTGTTAAAGAAAAAATTGTTTTTTATTATTGTTGCTTTTGTAATTATTCTTGATATCATTGTTGGCAATATTCATAATCTTATTATTATGAAAGAAAATTAGAACAAGTCCATAAGAGCCAAAATATGACCTTGAGTATATCCCACCTGAATTTAGAGACCATCTCAAGAATAGATTTGACGCGTTGAACACTAACAACCAAAGACCAGACAAGCTGTGAAATGATATCAAGGATATCAAACATGAAGAAAGCAAGAGGTCGTTAAAAAGAAAGGAAAGAAAGAAATGACCAAAATGGATGTCAGAAGAGACTCTGAAACTTGCTCTTCAATGTTGAGTAGCTACATCAAAAGGAAGAAATGATGAACAGAAGATTTCAAAGGATGGCTTGAGAAGACAAAGTAAAGTATTATAATGACATGTGCAAAGAGCTAGGGATAGAAAACCATTTCTCGAGCTGAAAGAACTGAAGAAAAAATTTGAGCCTTGAGTTGCAATAGCGAAGGAATCTATGGGGAAAATATTAAATGATGCAGGAAGCATCAAAAGAAAATGGAAGGAATACACAGAGTCATCATACCAAAAAGAATTGGTCGAGATTTCAACCATTTCAGGAGGTAGCATATGATCAGGAACCGATGGTACTGAAGGAAGAAGTCCAAGCTGCACTGAAGGCATTGGCGAGAAACAAGGCTCCAGGAATTGACAGAATATCAACTGAGATGTATCAAGAAACGGATGCAGAGCTGGAAGTGCTCAATTGTCTATGCCAAGAAATTTGGAAGCCAGATACCTGGACAACCAACTGGAAGAGATTTGTATTTATGCCTATTTCCAAGAAAGGTGATCCAATTGAATGCGGAAATTATCGAACAATATCATTAATATCATACGTAAGTAAAATTTTGCTGAAGATCATTCAAAAGCAGCTCAGCAGTGTATTGACAGGGAACTGCTAGAAATTCAGGCCAGATTCAGAAGAGGATGTGGAACCAGGGATATTATTGCTGATGTCAGATAGATCCTGGCTGAGAGCAGAGAATACCAGAAAGATGTTTAGCTGTGTTTTATTGACTATGCAAAGGCATTCGATTGTGTGGATCATAACGAATTATGGATAACATTGTGAAGAATGGGAATTCCAGAACACTTAATTGTGCCCATGAGGAACCTGTACAGAGATCAAGAAGCAGTCATTCGGACAGAACAAGGGGATACTGCATGTTTTAAAGTCAGAAAACGTGTGTGTCAGGGTTGTATCCTTTCACCATACCTATTCAATCTGTATGCTGAGCAAATAATCCCAGAATCTAGACTATGAAGAAGAAAAGGACATCAAGATTGGAGGAAGACTCATTAACAACCTGCGTTATGCAGATGACACAACCTTGCTTGCTGGAAGTGAGGAGGACTTGAAGTACTTACTGATGAAGATCAAAGACCACAGCCTTCAGTATGGATTATATCTCAACATAAAGAAAACAAACATACTCACAACTGGACCAATAAGCAACATCATGACAAATGGAGAAAAGATTGAAGTTGTCAAGGATTTCATTTTACTTGGATCCACAATTAACACCCGTGGAAGCAGCAGTCAAAAAATCAAAAGACACATTGCATTAGGCAAATCTGCTGCAAAAGACCTCTTTAAAGTGTTGAAAAGCAAAAATGTGACCTTGAAGACTAAGGTGTGCCTAATTCAAGCCACGGTATTTTCAATTGAATCATATGCATACAAAAGCTGGACAACGAATAAGGAAGACCAAAGAAGAATTAACGCCTTTGAACTGTGGTGTTGGCGAAGAATATTGAATATACCATGGACTGCCAAAAGAGTGAAAAAATCTTTCTTGGAAGAAGTACAACCAGAATGCTGCTTAGAAGCAAGGATGGCAAGACTAAGTCTCACATACTTTGGACATGTTATCAGGAGGGATCAGTCCCTGGAGAAGGACATCATGCTTGGTAAAGTAGAAGGTCAGCTAAAAAGAAAAGACCCTCAACGAGATGAATTGACGTAGTAGCTACACCAGTGGGCTCAAACATGAGGATTGTGAGGATGGTGCAGTACCGGGCAGTGTTTCGTTCTGTGGTCCAAAGGGTCGCTATGAGTCAGATCCAACTCGATAGCACCTAACAACAACAGCATATATTCTGATTTTTATAAAAATAACAGGTAGCAGCTAGGTCAACATTATCCTCCATGTAAGTGGTAAAGAAACAGCTCATAGCAGTTCAATGGTTTGCCTAAAACCATGAAGCTGGTAAAAGGCAGGATCTGGGACAAAATCCAGTTGTTTAGACTCTGTGTGTACTGCTCTTTCAATAACCACAACTGAATTATATTACAGCATGAGTCCTTGACAAACAATTTGTTAGGAAATGTGGATGACCAAAGTGGCTCATTCAGCTATTTCTAACAACCACACTTTGGACATCTACCTTTTGGAGTTAAATAGAGTATGTTGTCATGAGTTGAGATTTATTTGCCTGCAACTAACAATGGCAACAACAACCACTAACACCTTCTCTGCAATCACTATGCTTCCCATTTATTTCTGGAATAGAACTTTTATCTCTCCTGACTCTATGCACCCCTGAAAAGTTTCATGTTGTGATTACATACATTATACATTTGTTGTTGTTGTTAGCTGCCATGAGTCAGATGTGACGCATAGAGACCTTATGAATAACAGAACAAAAAATTGCCTGGTCCCAGGCCATCTTCATGATGGTTAGTGTGTTTGAGTCCATTGTACGTTATACATTTAGCATACCCCATTAACGTTCCTTACTCCTTCTCTGATGCAGAATTTACATATTTAGGAAGCATGCCTACTTTACACTCATTAAATTAAATAATGTATTTTTAAAATTCTGAGGTTGATGTTTTGCTACATGGGGGCAAATATATATTATTCCTATGCACTCATCCAGGAGGTGTCTGGGAAACCCACTAAATTTCATTATATCATAGTTAAAGCCCTTGAATTATTTCTAAATAAACAACCTTTAAAACTATACTTCAAAAGCAAGGGTGCCGTGAAATTATAAATTTTGGTATTACTCTGTGATACGACAACAATAACTGGCTAAGCAAAGTGTCTAAGCCCTAAATAGTTACTTATGTTAAAATTTTTTCTATAAAACGCCCCATAGATATTTCTACCCTATTATTGAGTGTATTATTTTAATAATGAATATGAAGGAGCAAAGTTCATTTTTAATTGTGTGTCATCTCTTCTAACCTAAGAAGGGAACATTTGATAATATAAAAGCATTTTGATATGTTGAATGCCTGACTCACATGTTGTCAGATAATTAATGGAGATCATTTCATTCTGGGTGCAACAGGGACTGCAAGATCATGATCTGTCACATCACTTGAGCTTTAATGAATTTATGGAATCATTTTTTCAGGATGCTGAATAGTTAGCTATAAAAAGGCCAATTTGCAGGTGTTTGAGAGCTAAAGACTAAGATCAACTTTTTAAATTATCTAAATCACTCTGTACATGCTGCCTTCCAAAAGTACGTATAAACAAAGGCATGGAAGTACATTTTTCAAAAACGGTGTTAAATATAACAAGCTTTAAAACATTGCTGTTGCTGTTACAAAATTTGATAAGTATGGTCATTTCTTAGGTTAGGTTTCCACTCTGATCCACAGGTGGAATTAGGATGTTTTGTTTGTTTCTTTATTTCTTATAAATTTTGTACAAATTCAGTCTTCATACATCTTTCACTGTAGAGTGAGGACAGAACTTACTTATCACAGTTTTCTTTCATTTTGGTTTCTGTATCTGACAGTATGACATGAAATCCATCAAACAGAAAAACAAGGGGAAAAAAACCCCACAAAATGCCAAGTATATACATTCATGGACACATAAATCAAACTACAAACTCTGTAGTGTTAAGAAAATATGAATCTCTTTACTCAGTAATAGAATCACCTTGAATTCCTTAAATCAATAGTTCAGTGAACCTGAAGAACAATTTTCAAGCACTGGCACATACATAATCTATTCTATGCAGTGTACCAGAACTTGCTCAGGATGAGAACTGGCTTTAGCTGTTAAAATAAAAATGTCTTTAGAATACAGACCTCTTAAACACAGCACACGTCCAAACACAAAGCTTCAAGATATCCATTTTATCATGTTCACATTTGAGGACATTGTGTAGTTACTCAATAATTTTGGAAGAAATGAATAATTTTGATAAAATTTAAAAACTAACTTAAATAAAATCTTCCCTTCAAATTAAGAAAATCTTAGGAATATATGTTTGCATGTTTCCTGCTAAGAGGTAGACAGAATACAAAATGCACTACAGAAGTCTTTAATGTAGTACCTTGTACATAATAGAGATTATACTCAAAAATTTAGGTGCTGATTCAGTCTTCCATGAACTCAGGCTATTCAAAAATGCTATAGGAACCAAATATATTTTCAAGTTATTTACAGGCCTGAGTCCAAAGAAACACTCTACTGTCTGTTTAAACTGGAATTATTTAAGTAAGGAAAGACCCACTGTGAAATTCAATTATTTTCCATACTTTTAAAAGTTTCTATTGGAATATTAACTTTGATGCAAAAAGTAGGTTACTCTGCATAATTGGACGGGGGATCAGTCCCTGGAGAAGGACATAATGTTTGGTAAAGTAGAGGGTCAGCGAAAAAGAGGAACACCCTCAATGAGATGGATTGACACAGTGGCTGTAACAATGGGCTCGAGCATAGCAACAATTGTGAGGATGGTATAGGAATGGGCAGTGTTTCATTCTGTTGTATATAGGGTTGCTATGAGTAGGAAATGACTCTGTGGTACCAACTGCATAGTTAGCTAACAAATTTCCCCTATAGTTCTATTACTTTCTTCAGGAACTTTCATCCCTCAGAAAAAGCTGTTACTAACTAGTTACACTAGTTATTAAATCATAAGTTAACAATTTCGCTATCAATTAATGTTAAGAAATATTCACAGCCATATCTAATACCACCCAGTGAGATGAGCTATAAAAAACAAAGTTTTTTTCTATAAAAATGCAACTGGAAGACTCACATCGGATCTTCTTCTTCTATAGTTTTCAAACTGTAATGAATTTTTTATTATCTTTCATTTAATTCCATGTAGGTTTATTCTTGCTGATAACATGATCTATTGTTCTCTGAGCCATGGTGAGATTGCCATTTCTTAAACAGACGGCACTTATTGGAAATTAAACCTCTACTAATGCATTATAATTATTACTTGAGGGTAATTTGCTGTTCCAGCAGGGAGTCACAGCCAATGTGATGGTAAAGTTTCTTCCAGGGAGCTGTTAATATTTCTTCTACGCTGAAATCCCATATAATAGATCTTGCCTAAGGCTGATTAATGATTTCAGAGCTGGAACAGTGATTTGTAGCTAAATCAGTCCTCAGTGGAAGAGATTCAGAGTTATTTCAGTCAATACTGTTAAATAAGTGTAAACAGTAACTTCAGTGAACACGCATGTAATCTAGTAGGTGAGAAAGAGCAGCAATAAAAGGAAGTAAATAACGGTAATCCTGCCGTCCGCGCGTTTCATTTACACTTATAACGGATACAGAGGAAAACATGCTGCAGTGTCATCAAACCCCAGGGAATTACTTCACTGCAACACATTTTTCTGCATTGAAAAAGCAATTTCCCAAACAAGTAAAAGCAAATTGGGCTAAGTGCCTGAAATAAATCAGCATCTTTTCCTCCCTTCTCTAGTTTATATCACCTTCCTCGCTAAAAAAGAAACCAGACAAAAAATGAAGAATGAAACTTGTGCCAGGCATATTTAAAGAAGGGAAAAAGGTTTCCTTTAGGATACCACCCTAGAAGCATATGGAGATCCATCATTATTCAGGCTACCCTATCTCTGGGCATTTCTTCTTCAACTAAAATGGTGGAAGACTTCTAGCCACAAGAAGTAGCCTTGATATTCCTTTGCCCTAAGGCCTACTTGAAGAATATGTGGAGTCAGTACTCCCTAGCACTCAGCTTAGTTCTTCTTTGTTAA
Organism: Trichechus manatus latirostris; assembly: GCF_000243295.1. Lineage (NCBI taxonomy): Eukaryota > Metazoa > Chordata > Mammalia > Sirenia > Trichechidae > Trichechus > Trichechus manatus. Next base: position 5,628,632 of record NW_004444060.1, on the reverse strand, counting down.
TGCAAAGTCAACATCATTAAAAAGGCAATAACATAGCTGCAGTTAAAGACAATATTATGGACCTTAATGTGCACCTTCCAGCATGCCTTCCACTAATAGCCCTGCCCCCTACAGTGCCAATGATTCTGCAAAAGAAAGCTAGACACATTTTGATATACATTGTTTGTCCAAGGTTATCTAGTATTTAACTAGCAAAATTAATTAATAAGCTCTGTGCATACTAAGGGAAAGAAGGAATGTGTATGAGTTAAAAGATGAAGTTCTAGAAATACGCTCATCGTGAGCACAGCTGTGATCGTGATTTGTCAAGTCAACATGAGAACTGCTGATACCTTTACTTAAACAATATAATCCTGGGTAAAACGTGGGCTGCAAATTCTTAGGTTTTCAAATATCTTTCAGAATTTAGACTCATTAAATATCTCAAAGAAATGTTAATGCATTAATAATATGAAAACTTCCCTCTGTCCCATTTATTGCTGCTGAAGCAATAGATATATAAAGTAACTACAACAATTGGTGTTAGGCTACTAAGAAACAGGTCCAGGTCTATGATGACAGTCATCTACATACACTACACAGCTCTCACACACACTTGTGTACATATACACACGAGTACATTGAACCATTGGCTTTTCACCTTTAACCAGAATCAATAAGAAACTACACTATAACCATAAATCAAATCAATACCGTACTATATAATATATATGTATATATATTTCAATTTAAAGGACTAGATATGCCACATGAGCTATTGTCTTTGATAGGTTCAAAAAAATCAAATGCAAAGTTAATTTCACCAAGGGAACATGTTCTCCCTTTGACAATAAATGTAGGTCTTCGGTGGATGCACAATAAATGATTTCTGGTGATTTGAAGTCAAACTTCTTGGGTTTGTATTCTATAAGGAATTGATTATTTCAGCTTTCTTGAGATATAATTCACATAAAATACATTTCACTCGTTTAAAATGTGCAGTTCTACAGTTTTTAATACACTAGCAGACTTTTGCATCCATCATTACTATCTCATTTTTTAACAACTTCATCACCTCAAAAAGAAACCTTGCACTCATTAGCAGTTACTCCCCAACCCTCCACCCTCACCCCAACACTAGGCAACCATTACTTTCAGTCTTTATAAATTTGCCTATTCTAGACATTTAATATAAATGGAATCATACAATATGTGGTCTTTTGTAAATGGTTTCTTTCACTTAGCATAATGTTTTCAAGATCCATCCATGTTGTAGTAGGGCTCAGTACTTCATTATTGTTTATTGCTAAATAATATTCCATTGTTTGGGTATAACACATTTTATATAAAATCATTCCTCAGTTTATGGGCATTTTATTTATGTCAATTTTTTGAATATTAGGAATAATGGTGTTATGAACATTTGTATACTTTTATTTTTTTGTTTGGATGCATGTTTTCATTTCTCTTGAGTATATACCTACAAGTAGAATTAATGGATCACATAAAACACAAAACCAAATCTATTGCCATCGAGTTAATTCCGACTCACAGCAACCCTATAGGACAAAGTAGAACTGCCCCATTCAGTTTCCAAGGAGCAGCTGGTGGATTCAAACTGCTGACCTTTTGGTTAGCAGCTGAGCTCTTAACTACTACGCCACCAGGGTTTCCATGAACTCTATAATTGCCAGGTTGAGGAAATGCTAAACTGTTTTCCAAAGCAGCTGTGCCATTCTACATTCCTACCAGTGATTTATGAGGGGTCCAATTTCTCCACATCATTTTCAAAACTTGTCACTCTCTCTTTTTTATTATAGCATATCCTATTGGCGGTAAAATAATGTCTCCATGTTTGGATTGGCATTTCACTAGTAACTAATGACATTGAACATCTTTTCTTGTGCTTATTGCCATGTGAATATCTTCTTGGGAAAATGTCTAGTTAGATGATTTTTACCTATTTTAATTTGGTTATTTGTCTTTATATAATTGAGTTATAAGCATTTATTTTATATTCTGGATATAAGTTCCTTTTCCTAGATTTGATTTGCAAAGATACTCACCCCTACTGTGGGTTGTCTTTTCATTCCTTGATGGTGTCCTTTGATATACAAATATGCTTAATTTTGACGAAGTCCAATTTATCTATTTTTTCTTTTGTTACTTCTTTTTTTGTATCGTATCTATGAAACCTTTGCCTAATAAAATCATGAAGCTTTATTCCTATGTTTTCTTCTAAGAGTTTTATGGTTTTAGCTCTTGTATTTAGTTCTACAATCCATTTGAGTTATTTATTTTTTTGAATGTTGTGAGGAAGGGACCTAGCTTCATATTTTGCATGTGGATATCCAGTTTCCCCAGTACAATCTGTTGAAGAGTTCTGTTAGCCAATCAGCTAACTAGTGAATTCGTTTTCAATACTGAACAAGGTACTTAACTCTTCTAAGCCTCGGTCCCTTTGTGAGTAGAATGATGATGGATAAAAGTACCTAATTCACTGAGATATTTTCGGGATATATATAAATCCACCCACTGCTGTCATGTCAATTCCGACTGATAGCAACCCCATAGGGTTTCCAAGGCTGTAAATCTCTACAGAAGCAGACTGCCACATCTTTCTCCCACAGAGCTGCTGGTGGTTTTGAACCACTGACCTTTCAGTTAGCAGTTAATTGCCTTAACCATGGCACCACCAGGGCTCCTATAGGATATATATATATATATATATATATAAAATCCATTGCTGTCGAGTTGATTCCCACCCATAGCCACCCTACAGGACAGAGCAGAACTGCCCCATAGGGTTTCCAAGGAGCGGCTGGTGGATTCTAACTGCCGACATTTTGGTCAGCAACTGATTGCTTAACCACTGCACCACTAGAGCCCCATATATATATATGTGTATATATGTGCATATATATGTATATATGTGTGCATACGTGTGTGTGTGTGTGTGTGTGTGTGTGTGTGTGTGTATACTCTAACATATTTGACACAGTATTGGAATTTTACCTCTTAATATATATCCATAAGTGTTCACTACCTATTTCTGGACCCATTATTATGTTCTCCTCACTGATATCAACTGTTTATCATGGAAAGTATTCTTTCTCCAAAATGCTATCCTTTTACTTAACTCCCTCCCATAAAAAAGTTTTCTCCAAGCAACCTTCTCACTTAGCTACCATTTAGGAAATAGCTAATGAACTAAAGCATACTTTAAAATAAGGAATGATAACAATAATATAATACTTAACTAGAATTATGTATGTTGTCATTGTGTGAAGACAGATACAATACCTTAAAAATTCCTGCCCACGTATTTAACATCACCTAAGAACTTAGTATTAGCATTTATTAGTTTTTGTATTGAAGGCTCCTAAATGACAAATGTCTCCTACTGATATTAAAACAGAGTCTGAAGAATAGAACTTTGATTTATTACAAATTATCACATCAGAAGAAAAGTAAATCTATAAGGAGAAGAAAGCATCACTACTAAAACAAAGCAACAAGAACAACAACAACAGAAACCAACAAACAGTTCTCTAAACCAAGGATAGTTCGTTTATAACAGTAGAAAGTATAAGGGCTTAGGCTCATATTATCCGCCTTCAAGTTACTATCTGTGTGACCTTGACATGGTCATGTTCTCCCATTGTATCAAATGAGAGTAACAAGTATGTCTCAGGAAATTCATGAAAATTAAACAAAAGAGTGTATATGGAAATGCTGTCAAGATGTAAAGCACTAGTTATACCTGAGCTGGATATTGACAAGTTGAGTCCAATTTGAGAGAGAAAAAGACAGATAATTTAGAAATATAAAAATAATAATTATTTTTAACATTTCTAAAAAAATATATAGGTATAATAATATAAAATAACAAATGGAGTGTAGAATCATATGCATATTCAAATTATCCCCACAGTTTTCAAATAAAAAAAACTAATCATTGGAACTAAGAGCACCTTTTTCACCTCACTTTGAATTCATCTGCCAACATTAGATTTTTAGATTCACTGGTCAACTAATAGTGGATCTTGCCAGTAAGGGAACATTTCCATTATATTCTTTTCTTAATAATCAGTGATACCATATGCCAACCTGAGTGTTTTTCTCATTATTGCAACTTAGACGAATGTAATTATCTGACTGAAAGGGAGCACCTCAAGAAAAGCAAATATAAAAAATTTTATCTTGTATTTGATGAAAGAATGATGGGATATCCTATAACTTTATATACACCTATATCATATAAACACAAATGAATAATATTAATGAAGGCATAATGTTCCATATCATTAATTACTAAAATCTTTAATTGAACATGTTGTCAGGAAGAATCAGTCTCTGGAGAAGGACATCATGCTTGGTAAAGTAGAGGGTCAGCAAAAAAGAGGAAGACTCTCAAAGAGATGGATTGACATAGTGGTTGCAACAATGGGCTTAAGCATAATAGCGATTGTGAGGATGGCGCAGGACCTGGCAGTGTTTCATTCTGTTGTACATAGAGTCACTATAAGTTGGAACCGTCTCAATGGCACCTAACAACAAAAAAATCTTATAATTTTTAAGGCTCTTGGCACTTGGGTTAAAACTGTATTATGTCTGAAAATCCCACTCAAATTAATTAGGAAGTGGGTGTTGTGAATTATGCCAAAACTGTCAATTAACATTTATTACTTTTGGAACAGGTGTTGAAAACTTAATTTTAAAGCGAAAAAATGTAGTTTGTTTTATAAATAGAGCTATGAAAAATATTCACAGCCTAAACTAAAAGCAGAAGTGTTAAAACAAAACAAAAAAATAAAAACAGTGTGGTCTAAGTAACAGTTTTAAAAAAATCCCTGTAAATTATTGTGTTAACATTACAGAAGATCTCAAGGAGCCCTGGTGGAGTGGTGGTTAAGTGGTCGGCTGCTAAATGGAAAGTTGGTGCTTCAAACCCACTAGCCTCTGTGTGGGATAAAGATGTTTCAATCTGTTTCAGTAAACATTACAGGCTTGGAAACCCTTTGAAGCAGTGTTACTCTCTCCTATAGAGTCTGTGAGTCAGAATGGACTTGATGGCAATCAGTTTGATTTTGGGGGTTTACAGATCTCTAGTATTCTTTTATGTACCAAGGATACATATCTCCCCTCCAGGGTATCCACCAATGACTAAGTGAAGTTGCAAAATGCCCTGGTCTCAAACTTTTGAAGTTGCGGAGATTCTGGTATAGACTTACAGGATGAGAGGTGAGAATACATGGATAGTGAATGATGTGGCAGAGATTTTGAATTTAAGTAAATACTTGCATGGCAAATAATAATACCCTTTGGTTCTCAGATAACGATAATAGGTTTTCAGCTAAATGTCCGTGTCACATTATAACTGATGTACTGAGAAAACCCTTGTTCTTAGAACCCTTACAAAGAAGGCATGCAGAATAGGTTCACAATATTTGACATACATCTTTGAGTCCCTTTTCCAATGTTACACTAAAATACTTACAAATATCAAAATGAAATTTATTAAAATGGAAAGATACTTTTTCACCTTAAGTGGAAACATACAACTAAGAGGGTTCTTCATATCTATGGCTTCAAAAGACCTTATTCTTATAAATTTTAGGAATTATACAGTGAAAATACATTTAAATCTATTGAACTAATACATGAGGTTCAAGCTGGATAAGGATGTGCCAATAACCCATGTTAGTTTCCAGGATTGAGTTCAATTTACAGTCCCATACCTGAAGTCAGAAGTGATGGAATTTGGAGTTTCATATAATGATAGAAATATAGTAGGTTCTTGATCCCTCAAAATACCACATAAGCTAGAGGACGAAGTCATGGGCACAAATAGTTATAATAAAATACATTTGATTAAATTATATAATTGAGCTGTAAGCAAAAACAGGAGGTCAGTATTAATTCCAACTTTGAAAATGGAAGATAAGAACCAATCACAGAGAAAATGGTATTTCATCTAGTTCTTAAAGGAATAATGACATTTAGACAGCTATAAAAGACAAGGAATTACATTCCTGCAAGAGAAATGAAAGAAATGAAACATTTAATGTGACTATATATAGACTATATATATATATATATATATATATATATATATATATATATATATATATATATATATATATATATATATATTCCTGTTCTAGTTAAGAGAGGCTTCAAGAAAGAGAAGTATGATAAGGGTAAATATCACGGTAACCACAAAGAAAGTTAACAAGCCCACTCATGAAAATAAAGAGGAAAAACATATACTCTGAGTAAAAACAAAACCTACAAAAATAAAACAAATGAAAAAAAAAATCGACAAACAAAAGGAATTCAGCACAGGAGAGTTGGAGGAACAAAGAAAATGTCGGCACTACAAAAAAAAAGCACTACAAAATGAGAGCAATAAACTTACACCTATCAATAATTATACTGAATGTAAATAGCCTAAATGCACCCATAAAGAGACGGAGAGTGACAGAATGGATTAAAAAACAGGATCCATCAATATGCTGTCTACAAGAGACACACCTTAGAAACAAAGACATAAATTTATTAAAAATCAAAGGTTAGGAAAAAAATATATCAAGCAAATAACTCCCAAAAAAGAGCAGGAGTGGCAATACTAATCTCAGATAAAATAGACTTTAAAACAAAATCCACCATAAAACACAAAGAAGGACACTATATAATGATTAAGGGGATAATCCATCATGAAAGACGTAACCATAATAAACATCTACGCACCCAATGACAGGGCTCCAAAATACATAAACTCTAACAGCACTGAAAAGAGAAATTGACAGTTCCACAATAATAATAGGAGACTTCAACACACCACGCTCGGTAAACGATAGAACATCGAAAAAGAAACTCAGCAAAGATACAGGAGACCTAAAGGGCACAATCAGCCAACTTGACCTCACAGACATATATAGAACACTCCACCCTACAGCTGCAAAGTACACATTCCTTTCCAATGCACATGGAATGTTCTCCAGAATAGACCATATCTTAGGCCATAGAGCAATCCTCAACAAGATCCAAAATGCTGAGATAATACAAAGTATCTTCTCTGACCACAATGCCATCAAGGTAGAAATTAAAAACAGAAAGAGCAAGGAAAAAAAATCAATTATATGGACACTGAATAACACCCTGCTTACAAACCACTGGGTAATAGAAGAAATCAGAGAGGGAATCAAAAAATTCCTAGAATCAAATGAGAATGAAAACACATCATACCAAAACCTTTGGGACACAGCAAAGGCAGTCCTCAGAGGACAATTTAT
>NW_004444060.1:5583193-5620474 GCF_000243295.1 Trichechus manatus latirostris | reverse complement strand
ATTTAACATTGTGCTGGAAGTTCTAGCTAGAGCAATAAGGCAAGAGAAAGAAATAAAGGGCATCCAAATTGGTCATGAAGAAGTTAAACTCTCCCTGTTTGCAGATGATATGATACTATACATAGAAGACCCTAAAGACTCCACGAGACATCTACTGGAACTAAAAGAAAGATTCAGCAGAGTAGCAGGATACAAGATAAACATACAAAAGTCAGTTGGATTCCTATACACCAAAAAAGAGAACGATGAAAATGAAATCAGGAAAACAATACCATTTATAATAGCCCCTAAAAATACAAAGTACTTAGGAATAAATCTAACCAGGGATGTAAAAGACCTATACAAACAAAACTACAAAACACTACTGCAAGAATCCCAAAGGGATCTACATAAATGGAAAAGCATACCATGCTCATGGATAGGAAGACTCAACACTGTGTGAATGATAATTCTACCCAAACCAATTTACAAATACAATACAATCCTGATCCAAATACCAACAACATTCTTCAAAAACTAGTCATTAGCTTTATATGGAAAGGGAAGAGGCCCTGAATAAGTAAAGCACTACTGAAGAAGAAGAATCAAGTTGGAGGACTCACTCTACCTGACCTCAGAACCTACTATACAGCTATTGTAGTCAAAACAGCCTGGTACTTGTACAGCAACAGATACATTGACTAACGGAACAGAATTGAGACCCAGATGTAAATCCATCCACTTACAGTCACCTGATCTTCAACAAGGGCCCAAAGTCCATCAAATGGGGAAAAGATAGTCTTTTTAACAAATGGTACCAGCAAAACTGGATGTCCATCAGCAAAAAAATGAAACAGGACCCATACCTTACACCATATACAAAAACTAGTTCAAAATGGATCAAAGACCTAAATATAAAGCCAAAAAACTATGGTTCATAGAAGAAAAAATAGGATCAACGCTACAGGCCCTAATACACGGCATTAACAGGATACAAACCATAACCATCAACACACAAACTCCAGAAGATAAGCTAGACAACTGGGATCTTCTAAACATCAAACACCTATGCTCTTCAAAAGACTTCACCAAAAGAGTAAAAAGAGAACCTACAGACTGGGAAAAAATTTTTGGACATTACAAGTCAGACAAAGTCTAATCTCTATAATCTACAAGAAAATCCAACACCTCTACAACAAAAAGACAAATAATCCTATTAAAAAATGGGCAAAGAAAATGAATAGCCACTTCACCAAAGAAGACATTCAAGTTGCCAACAGACACATGAGGAAATGCTCGCGATCACTAGCCATTAGAGAAATGCAAATTAAAACCACAATGAGATACCATCTCACCCTGGCATTACTGGCACGAATCAAAAACACTGGAAGTAACAAATGTTGGAGAGGCTGCGGGGAGATCGGAACTCTTATGCACTGCTGGTGGGAATTCATAATGATACAACCGTTTTGAAACATGATATGGCACTTTCTTAGAAAGCTAGAAATAGAAATACCATACGATCCGGCAATCCCACTCCTAGGAATATATCCTAGAGAAATAAGAGCCGTCACACCGACAGACATATGCATACCCATGTTCATTGCAGCATTGTTCACAATAGCAAAAAGATGGAAACAGCCTAGAAGCCCATCAACAGACGAATGGATAAACAAACTATAGTACGTACGCACAATGGAGTATTATGCAATGATAAAGAACAGTGATGAATCTGTAAAGCATCTCATAACCTGGATGAAACTGGAGGACATTATGCTGAGTGAAATAAGTCAATCACAAAAGGAGAAATATTGTATGAGACCTCTATTGTAAAAACTCATAGAAATGTTTACACACAAAAAGTAACAATCTTTGTTGGCTACAAGGGATAGCAGGGGTGGGGGGAATACTAAATAGACAATAGATAAGTGGTAACTTTGGTGACGGGTAAGAGAGTACAGAATACTGGGGTAGCCAGCACAACTTTTACGAGGAAAGGTCATGGAAGCTCCATACACACTTCCAAACTCCCTGAGGGACTGAATTGCTGGGCAGAGTGTTGTGGGGACCATGGTCTTGGGGAACATCTAGCTCAACTGGCATAACACAGTGTATAAAGATAATGTTCTACATTCTACCATGGTGAGTAGCATCTGGGGTCTTAAAAGCCTGTGAACAGCCATCTAAGATACTCCACTAGTCTCACCCCTTCAGGAGCAAGGGAGAATGAAGAGAACAGGATACAAGGAAAAGATTAGTCCAAAGGGCTAATGGACCACAGCTACCAAGTCCTCCACCAGACTGAGTCCAGTACAGCTAGATGGTGCCTGGCTACCACCGCTGACTGCTCTGACCAGGATCACAACAGAGGGTTCTGGATAGAGCTTGAGAAGGATGTAGAACAAAATTCTAACACACAGAAAAAGACCATATTTACAGGCCCGACAGAGACTGGAGAAACCCCGAGACTATGGCCACCAGACACTCTTCTGGCTCAGTGGTGAAGTCACTCCGGAGGTTCACTGTTCAGCCGGGGGTTGGACAGACCCATAAAACAAAATGGGAATAATGAGGCACAGCAGTCCAGGGACAAGGACTAGAAGGCAGAAGGGGATAGGAAAGCTGGAGATAGTGAACACAAGGTTGAGTAAGGACAGTGTTGACATGTAGTGGGGTTCTTAACCATTGTCATAGGGAAGTATGTGTACTGTTTAATGAGAAACTATTTTGTTCTGTAAACCTTCGTCTAAAGTGACAATAGCAGCACAACTGGAAGAACAGAATTGATGTCACTGAATTGTACATGTAGAAATTTTTGAAATGGTCTATCTTTGGCTATGTATATTTTCATAAAAAAAAAAAAGAAAAGGTCTTCCAAGGTTGAGAAGGGAGAGTGTTGACATGTCGTGGGGTTGTTAACCAATGTTGTAAAACAATATGTGTACTGACTGTTTAATGAGAACCTATTTGTTCTGTAAAGCTTCACCTAAAGTGCAATAAAATAAATAAATAAATAAATAAGAGAAGTATGGAAGAAGTAGCAAACTGGAAGTCAGTTTGTTATTAAAACTACATGTTACTGACTATGGAACATAGTTAATTATTTTTCTTGTTTTTCTTAGCTTTAGTGAATCTACTAAATTATGTCAAAAATAACTCGATTATAATTAAGCATATAGGAATTGGTAGTATCCTTAAACATTATATATTTATAATATCTGGCAGGAGAATTTTCTATGTTAGCCCTGAAAATGCTCATCCAGTCTCTATTGCACATGTCCAATAAAAAGGCATTCATAACATTTCAAAGGAGTCAATGGTATAATTGAAAAGATGCCATTGTTAGCAAGTTCTTCATTAGAGTAAGACCTCTACTAAACCCCTGAGTCAATCTAAATCTTCTTTCAGAAGATATGGACCACTTTTTCCATAAAGACAACACTGAAATATCACTTCTCCTGGAGTGTCCATTTGCCTGCCCCATTCCCCCACCAACACAGCAGGGACTGTCTCCCTTCTCTTAAAAGCAAGAATATTTCCTTTCTTACAAAACACAGTTTAGAATATTATTTTAATGATTGCACACTATTCCAACGTTTCATGATTTAGTTATCTATTCCTTTACTTTTGCACATTTAGTTCTTTCATCCATATGAAATAACTATATGATAGATATAACTACCTATTGCAAACTAGATTTACTGAATTAATGCGAAGAAACAGAGTTTGTATTTTCTGTATGATTTCCATCCATGATTTTCTACTTAAAAAATGCTTTACACGCCCAAACCTGATAAAATTTTACCTACCTTTTATTACACTTTTGATATGGTTTCACATTTATACCAAGATTTTTAAATATCATTAAGTTACTTCTCACCTAATTCCCCTATTGTTTACATCCTACTTTACCATGGTATATCATAAAATATTTTAAAAATTATTTATAATATGTTTAAAAATTCTTATTTATGTTTTCTATTTTCTTCTTGACTATTTCATTTATTTTTTAATAAAACAATAGCAACAGATTATTATTAACATTTAATTGACATCACTTGGAATTTAGAGACTAAATTTGACAGTATTAGATATTTGGGCAACTTTTTCTAGTGAAATCTTAAAACTTAGTATCCAAATACTTAAGCTTTTTTTATTAACCTTTAGGAAAATATGTTCTATATTGTTGTTGTGAGTCGTTGAGTCTATTCCAACTAATATTAACCCTATGTGACAGAGTAGAATTGACCCATAGTGTTCCCTAGGGTGTAATTTTTTGGTGGCGATTTTGGTGGGTTCAAAACCTCTTACATTTCAGTTAGCAACCGAGTGCTTAACCATTGCACTACTAGGGCTTTTTTATGTTCTATATAATTCTTGCTAAATTTTTTCCTATTTTTACAGGGAAAGCATTATGAATTAAATTTGTTCATTGATTATTTTAGTTGGCTATAATTTTAAGAATATTAATTTTATATTCAACAGCTTTACTCAACTTTGGTTCTCATCGTTGTATTTTAAATTATATACACCTATCTCCAAACAGGATTACACCCTAGGGAACACTATGGGTCAGTTCTACCCTGTCACATAGGGTTAATATTAGTTGGAATAGACTCAACGGCTCACAACAACCATATAGAACATATTTTCCTAAAGGTTAATTAAAAAAGCTTAAGTATTTGGATACTAAGTTTTAAGATTTCACTAGAAAAAGTTGCCCAAATATCTAGTACTGCCAAATTTAATCTCTAAATTCCAAGTGATGTCAATTAAATGTTAATAATAATCTATCGGCTATTTTTTTATTGAAGAAGTACAGTCAGAATGCTCATTAGAAGAAAGGATTGTAAAACTTCATCTCACATACTTTGGACATTTTATCAGGAGGGACCAGCCCCTGGAGAAGCACATCATGCTTGGTAGAGTAGAGGGTCAGTGAGGAAGAGGAAGACCCTGAATGAGATGGATGGACACAGTAGCTGTAACAACGGGCTCAGGCATAGCAATGACTGTGGGGATGGTGCAGGGCCAGGCAGTGTTTCGTGCTGTTGTACATATGGTTGCTATGAGTCAGAACCTACTCGATGGCACTTAACAACATCTCCAAACAATGATATTTGACTCTATGCCCCCTCGAACATTTTTTTTTTTAAATTTTGGTGTCACACCTTTAAAAACATTATTTCCCCTTAATTTCACGTATCATCTTACATCACAGTAAAGTAGCATACTGACTTTAGAGTGAAGGCAGAAACATCCTCTTGTCAGAAATAGATGTCAAATTCTGTCAAACATATTTGGCACCTATTTAGTGATAATACATACATGCTTTTCCTATTCAGTCTTTTTCATAGAGTAATATATATTTTCTCAATGTTTTCATTTTTCTTAAATTGTTTATTGTTTTTAGTTGAAAATATGTTTTTTAAAGTGTAGTTGCTGATCAGTGATAATGACTTCCAAAGGTGTCATCCCTTCCCGTACATCAATAATTACTTTAATTCACAATTTAGCAGTATTTCATCTTAGTTTTTTAAATATAGTTATCCATGCACTGTTTCATTTAATATTCTTGGTAAGATTGCAAGGTTGGTATGCCAGGAATTTCCATTTCTATTTTATAGACTGGGTTTTTAAAACACATATATTTCCAAGATCAATTAAGCTAGCAGGAAACTTCATAGTCTATATTACAATTTTTTTTTTTTTTTTTTGGTCTCAAAGCAAGTATGTCACTTTTTCAAAAATAAATAAATAAATTCTACCTTATAAGTGGGACTGAAGTGACTTTAAGAAGAACTTTCCCTTAAACCTGGGCTACCAATTCTGGGCCCAGGGTTGTATCTACGTGGCAGCTCACCAGAGGAATTCCTTCAGGTTACTACTACAAAAACTGTCATTTGGTGACACATTGTGCTACTATATCCATTACACCTGAAACTGTAAAGCAGATTATATTAAATTATAGAGAAGGGACGATTCCAGGTGATGGTATAAAGGGCTTTGAGGCAGAGGTGTTGCAGGTTAAGTTCAGAGCTAGACACAACTTTATATAAGAGGAAATACGGACATATCCTGAGGAGCCTGCATTTTTATCTACTAAACAACCCACTGTTAAGTACTTTCCAATTGCTATAGCAAAACAAGGGGATATTGTGTGGTTCAAAGTCAGGAAAGGTGCGCCTCAGGGTTGTATCCTTTCACCATATTTATTCAATCTGTATGCTGAGCAAATAATCCCGGAAGCTGGACTATATGAAGAAGAACAAGGCATCAGGATTAGAGGAAGACTCATTAATGATGTGTGTTATGCAGATGACACAACCTTGCTTGCTGAAAGTGAAGAGGACTTGAAGCACTTACTGATGAAGATCAAAGACTACAGCTTTCAGTATGGATTATATGTCAACATAAAGAAACAAAAGTCCTCACAACTGGACCAATAAGCAACATCACGATAAATGGAGGAAGATCGAAGTTATAAAGGATTTCATTTTACTTGGACCCACAATCAACACACATGGAAGCAGCAGTCAAAAAATCAAACAACACATTGCATTGGGCAAATCTCTTGCAAAGGATCTCTTTAAAGTGTTAAAAAGTAAAGATGTCACTTTGAGGACTAAGGTACACTTGACCCAAGCCATGGTGTTTTCAATCACCTCTTATGCATGTGAAAGCCAGACAATGAACAAGAAAGACTGATGAAGAGTTGACACCTTTGAGTTGTGGTTTTGGAAAGGAATACTGAATACCTCATGGACTGCCAAAAGAATGAACAGATCTGTCTTGAAAGAAGTACAGTCAGAATGCTCCTAAGAAATGAGGATGATGAGACTTTATCTTACATACTTTGGAGATGGTATCAGGAGGGACCAGTCCTTGGAGAAGGACATTATGCTTGGAAAAGTGCAGGGTCAGCAAAAAAAAAAGGAAGACCCCCAACGAGATAGATTGACACAGTGGCTGCAAAAATGGGCATGAGCATAACAACAATCATGAGGATGGTGCAGGAAAGGGCAGTGTTGTACATAGGGTCGCTATGAGTTGCAATCGGCTCGATGACACCTAACAACAATAACAAAAATAGCAAAACATTGGACTAACTTTATATTTTGGAAACTATCACGTACATCACACTTTCTTAATGTCCACATAAAAGCCAGTATTTTTACTAGGAAAATTCAGTTTTACTGATATACATAATCCCAGACTCACTTAGTCATGGTAACTTACTAGGGCCTGAAAATACTGTGTGATATTTATATGAAAAATCACAAGCATGCCTTTTTCATGGGTGACTGCCTAAATCTGCCTAAGTGTGTCAACTGCAGAAGTTTTAATCACTGTCATTGTCACCTACAAAGCTTATTGCTGAAAGCATTACAGCTAGCTGTATTCAATCCCCAGATGTATACTGTATGTGTGTATGATTATGTTTGTACATGAGAGCGTGTGAGAGAGAGAGGGAGAGAGAGATTTATAAAATTACTAGAAATCTAGGAATTGAATGATAAGAACAAATTAATTCTTATACTCATGCTTTATGGTAGAGAGATGAGCTTTATCTACTCATAGTTAGAGGTAGCTTCTCGCTATCTTGAGAATACAAAAAGCAAGGATGAAAACAGTATGAGAGAAAAGCAATAACGACCTAGGATTTCCAGACAGTTGTATCTGTTATACCTATATATCTTTGTGTTTGATGTGTGTTTTTTGTTAAGACAGAGAAGTAAGTTGTGTATTCTGTGAACAGAATGCATGAGGATGCACTGATCTGAAAAATAATTTGGTTAACTGCCTTCAAAGTAGTGATGCAAACAAGGAAGAAATAAAAGGCTATGGGCACTTGGGTATTTCTTCTCACGCACATCAAAAGCTAAAAAAAAACAATAAAAGGGGACAATTCAGACTTCTTTACACATCTTAGGTGTGTGTTATTTTTTTTTTCTTTGACAGAAAGGAGTCCTAAGTTTGCCCACCCATTTTCCTTCTAGATTCTACTATTCCTTAGTGATTTAATAATTGAAATTTTATCTTTAAAGTTGTGGCCATCTTCGTCATATACTGTTAAGTTTAGAACAATTATTTAGAAATTCAGCTAATAAATATGTGTTAACACAGTTCGCTACAAAGTGGAATTTAGTGTGAAAGAGAATCCCATAGGTTCTAGCCACGGTTTATTGATTTGTTGAACTACTAAAACGGCTTTGCCATACAAAATCTTTATATGTGAATCACCGCATTAAAAATGCAGTCAGATAGGAGTACCCATAGGAAAAAGGCTTGCTGGGGCCTGAGCAAGGCTGTATGGGGTATCAGAGGGGTGCCACCGACATCATGTCAGTATAGACAAATATCATTTGTCACATGAGAATCAATAGACACTAACCAAATTCCCAAGTGTAAATGCAAATGAAAGGCAGGAGGTATTGCAAGACATACGGGTACTTTAGATTTGGACAAAATATTCTTTCCTTATAGGTACGTTCAGATGAAAAACCACGTTACAATCAGAAGGACTGCCTGATGAGCTTATGTTCTATTCCAAGCAGAGTTGTATGAATCATGTTAATGCTTCTTGCCATTATATTATGCTAACCTCTTGCATCCCCATGAACTAGAAGAACACGCCTATTAGCATCTGCTTTTTCACCTGGGCAGTGCTGACTAATTAAAACTCTCCTAGAGATGCCTTGCAGGGTCTTCCACTTTTATTTACACAATTTACTTTAACCAGAATTCAAACAAAATGGTTTTATTTAAACTTCTTCTGTTAACATTCAACCATGCCTCACATGGATCGGAAAATCTTACAACTTACTATCTAAAATAACATATGGTACTGTATCAGTCCTAGAGATGTCTAATTTCAATATTTACATTTTTCTTCTTCAAAATGAGAATAATGTGATAATTTGCTCTTCAGCTCATGTATCCTTCCATAAAATATTATAAGAAATTCAAATATAATGTAAAAATGGCATAAGTAAATGATTTGTTTATAAGAGGCTTTCTCTTTGAAGTGTTTATAGTGCCTATTTGGTACTTGTATTTTCAACGTGAAACTTAATACAGTAGTAATTTTCATCCCAATTCTCTATTGGTTTAGTACAGAGTACACTATCTTATTTTAGAATGTCATATTTTTACACTCTCAAAAGCTGTGTGATGATTTTTTGCAATAATGGACAATGTTCCTCAGCCTTGCCTTTAATCTCCACTCTTGGCAAAATAGCACTGCAACTCCTTCCATCAAGAGATACAGTGTATGCTCTGACAGGGATCACAATCAAGGGTCCCAGACAGAGCTGGAAAAAAATGTCGAACAAAATTCAAACTCATATAAAAAGACCAGACTTACTGGTCTGACAGAGATTGGAGAAACTCTGAGCGTATGGCCCCCAGATACCCTTTTAACTCATTACTGAAGTCACTCCTGAGGTTCACCCTTCAGCCAAAGATTCTTGTTTGTTGTTGTGTGCTGTCCAGTCAATTCCAACTCACAGCAACCCTACTGGACAGAACAGAACTGCCCCATAGTGTTTCCCGGAAGTAGCTGGTGGATTTGAATGGCCAAGCTTTTGGTTAGCAGCCTGAGCTCTTAACCATTTTGCCACCAGGTCCCCAGCCAAAGATTAGACAGGCCCATTAAAACAAAAGGAGACTTAATGGGCAAAACAGCCCAGGGGCAAGGAGGAGAAGGCAGCAGGGGACAGGAAAGCTGGTAATGGGGAACCCAAGGTCAAGAAGGGGAGAGTGTTGACATGTCCTAGGGTTGGCTACCAATGTCACAAAACCATATGTGTATTAATTGTTTAGTGAGAAACTAGTTTGCTCTGTAAAGCTTCATCTAAAGTACATTTAAAAATAAAGAAAAAGGTTATCACAAAAAAAAAAAAAGAGAGAGAGACAGAGATGGAGTCTATTTCTATGCCCCTTGAAGTCTCCTGACTTTGTTCCTTGCTTTGGTCAGTAGAACACAAAAGGAATGAGAGTTTTCAATTTCCCAGCCTAAGCCTGAAGAAGTCTTCTATTTTTCACTCACTTCTTGGAATTTTTCCTATAGTCATGTGGCTGGGCAATTCTACTTGAGAATGAGATATACGCAGTCCAGTTAGGGGAAAATCAGCCAATCCACAGAAGCAGAGCCTCAGAAGCAACTATAGCTGACTACAGATGCATGAGGGAGTCCTGCTGAAGCCCAAAGAAATTCCCAGCTGATCCCATTGTAATTTGCAACCTATAGAATAATGGACTAAATAGGGTTGTTTCAAGCCAAGAGAGTCAGCATCAGCAGACTGTAGCCAAATCCAGCCTGATATCCTATTTATAAATAAAGTTTTATTGGAACACAGCCACACCCTCTCTTTTTCATATTATATATGGCTGCTTTTGTGCTACAATAGCAGAGTTGCAATAGAGACTGTATGGTTTCCAGAAAAGTTTTGTGAACCTCTGTTTTAAGTCAATAAATTCGGGTGCTTTTTTTAAATATAGTGATAGCTAACTAACACAGGAACCAATATATTTTTCTCCTTTATTTTTCAGTTTCCTCTGTCATACAAAAAATGAACTGCATTTTTTATGAAGAAAATGCTTCTATTTTCTCTCAAGAATAAAATTCATATTCCTAGAAGCATACTACAATTTTATCTTACACCTATGGAGCTTTATCTCTTTATCTCACAACATCCTAACACCTAATATTTATGAAACTATTTTTCAAAATGGAAACTATTTTTCAAAAATGAATATGACCCTGGGAATTTTCAACACAAATGAGATTTGAACACCCTCATCTCTGCTGCAGATTATTTTCTTGTCTTGCCTTCAGATTGGACATTTTCCAAAGCTTAATTATCAACGGCAAATATGTGACAACTCTGACTTCATATTTCCAGAGGTCTACTGAATTTCACGTTTATATTTCCAAGTAGTGGCTGTACACTTGTCATCTTGATGTATAATCATACCCTCAAGCAGTTTATGATTTTTTTTCCCACAAATTCTCTCCTATCATGTGATCCCTGAGTTGGTGATTTAACCACAGTTACTTGACCTAACCTAGTCTGTTTTGTTTAGTTATCTTAGGTTCCTTTTTTTTTTCTTTTCCCTTTGAACTTTCAGTAGACAAATGATGTGTATTGAAAACTATGGGTTGCTTACTTAGTATCCTCCCACACATTCCTATTACCTATAAGAACTCTGATTTTAAGAATTTTCTCTACCCTACACAGGTATGTGTCTCAGGGGTTGCTTACTACAAGTGTCAACTCATATGGGAAATGATTTAATCCTAGTGTATTTCCTTACTTTTTTCAGTGATTAGTTCAAGCTTGGTTACGTTATTCAATTCTGGCCTATGAAACACATGAAGTAGCTTTTGGTAATGGTTCTTGTGCCCTGAGGGGAAACCACAGAAGATTTTCTTCTCCTTATGATTAATGTTGAATCCTATATGCTGCAGCCATCTTCTTACAAACTCATCTTCATATTACCATAAAGAAAGAATCGATATTGGGGGTAACTCATAGAGAAATAACCTAGATCCTTGTTAACATCATCAAACTATTGAATTATTTAATCCTCATGGTCTCTATATTGAATGTCTAGGTACATGAAACACAAACTATCCCTTTACTGAGCCAACTTAAAGTAGTATTTCTATTACTGCTGAAAACATTTTGTTTTAAACAAATAGAGAGTTGTAGGATATTCTGAGGACATCTCTCCTCACTTTTCTTTGCTTTTGCTTAAGGATGAGAAATATAACCGGGGTTTCTTACTGTATTTCTGATGGCTCTCTCCCTCCCCCATCTTTTAGCCATTTTTCATCAGGTTTCAGTAATTACCACTCTTCCTTTTCCTGTTCACACTTTCTATGATTGGTCTGATAAGATACCATGGCTTTATCTGTGTCCCAAACTCCCAAATTTACTTCTCCAACCCTAAAGTTCGGAGTTACCTATTTGATACATTCATTTGTATGTCTGATATTCATTGTAAATTGATCATCAATGTCATAGTGTGAATTATGTCCCCCCAAAAATGTGTGTATCAATTTTGCTGGGCCATGATTCCCAGAATTTTGGGGTTGGCTGCTGTTTTGTGATTGTAATTTTATGTTAAAGAGGATTAGGGTGGGATTGTAACACCACCCTTACCCAGGTCACGTTCCTGATCCAATGTAAAGAGAGTTTCCCTAGGGTGTGGCCTGCAACACCTTTTACCTTACAAGAGATAAAAGGAAAGGAAAGCAAGCAGAGAACTGGGGACCTCATACCACTAAGAAGAAACAGTTGGAGCAGAGCGCGTCCTTTGGACCTGAGGTTCCTGTGCAGAGAAGCTCCTAGTTGGGGGGAAGACTGATGATGATGAGGACCTTCCTCCAGAGCCAACAGAGAAAGCCTTTCCCTGGAGCTGATGCCCTGAATTTGGACTTCTAGCCTACTAGATTATGAGAAAATAAATTTCTCGTTGTGAAAGTCATCCACTCCTGGTATTTCTGTTAGAGCAGCACAAGATGATGTAAGACATATTGGAAGAATCTGGAAGGTGATGGTAGACATATTGAGGATCATATGTCCTCAATATGTCTACCATCACCTTCCAGATTCTTCCACTATGTCTTCTGTCATTAAGTGGCATACTCATATCATCCTTGATTTATATCCCATAGTTGGCTCTAACATCAAACTTAACTTGAGCCAACCCAATGCTTTCCACCTCTGCTATAATAATCTTTGTCTTCAGCTCCACCATCTTACCCCTATACTAATATTATTTTGTTGTTGTTTATTGCCATCAAGTTGATTATGACTCATGGTAACCACATGTGTGCAAAGTACAACTGCTGCATAGAGTTTTCAAGGCTGTAACCTTTTAGAAGCATATCATCAGGCTGTCCTCTGTGGCTCCTCTTGGCGGGTTTAAACTGCTAACCTTTGATCTAGTAGTAGAGTGCTTAAGCATTTGTGCCACCGAAGGACTCCCCTTTATAGCACAGGATTTTTAAAAACAAAATCAGACCTTCACTCTTCAGCTTGGTATTTTCTATTTCTTCTCATTGTTCCAAGGATAAAATAAAATTGAACTTTTACAGCGTATGTTGCTGGCTTTGCACATCTCTCTGAAATCACTTCACACTGCTTTCATCCTCCCGAAATAAGTTCCAGTCACTCTGGATATCCTCTGTTCTACAAATTCTCTAAGATCTATCACGGCATAAAGTACAGTGTTAGTCTTGCTAGTTTTTATATCAATCTGGGGAAATTCTTTTACTCTCAGATCTTACCTGACTGACTTTTTCATATCATTTTAATCTCAATTCAAACTTTTGAGAAGGTTTTCCTTCACTACTCAACCTAAACAGTTTCCCTTCCCAGCACTCTTTATAACATCACCCAAACACGTTTGTAAAGTATGCCATACCTTACAGGTTATCAGGCAAATGTTACATTTTTAAAGAAGCCTTATTAGACAAGGCTGTTTAAAATATCCACCTACTCATTGTATTCACACCTTTCCTAATTTCACCCTGTTTCATTTTTCTTTATTTAACCAACTGGCATCTGATATCCCATAATTCAGCTGTTCATTGATGAGCATCTAGTACAAGAATATAAGCTACTTAAGGCCTTTTTTTGTCATCATATTCACTGTTGTACCACCACTGTCCAGAGGTTGTTTAGAACATAGCAGGTGAGCACTAAATATTTTTAAACACATAAATAAAGCCCTTGTTTTATTTGTAGTACTTACTCTCTGAAATCAACGCATTTACTAACCTGCATATGTATGTATTGTTGTAGAATATAAATTCTTTGAGAACTGGAAATTTGCTTGTCTAAATCACCATGATATCTTCAGTTCAAAGAATGGTGCCTGGTTAATAATATGCATCATGAATAATAAGAATAAATAACTGGTTAATGCCTTTGATGGTGATTTGACTACAGAGGCTTGTGTTTAGAATCAGCTTTTCTTAGACGTGCATTTTGTTTTAGTATTCTTTTCTCGTTCTCCCTTTACAACATAGTACACTGTCATGGTTAAGTACACACACTCTGGGGCTTCTTGCATCCTGGCTCTTCAGGTGCTAACCCTGTGACCTATGGCAAGTTACTTTAACTGCCCTGTGCCCCAGCTTTCCCAGAGGAGTAATTATATTAACAACATCATATAACATAGGATTGTTTTAAGGATTACATGAGTTAGCATTGGGATAGTGCTTGGCACACACTGATTGCTCAATGTTTTGAGTATTATTTTTGAGTCCTTCATTCTATCTAGCCAAGCATATAGAGTCCCAGGTAATTTGCCTAGTCAGGAGAAGGCCTGGACTCACCATCAATGTCAAGGGAAAGAATTAGGGCTTTCAACGTCCTCCACCTAATTATTTATGGGAACAATAGGTACAAGGCAGCTTCTCATAAACCCTCACCAATTAGATCACTGCCCAATCCATGCTATAACAGAGAAAAGCAATCTCTCACTTCTCTTTCTGTCCCTCATTAGAATATGATACATCTTGAAATTTGTGGTTGAGCTTATCAAAGTACTTTGCACTGTGTTTCAGAACATAAGCTTGATAATAATAAAGTTCTTGCTTCACTTTCACTGCTGTTGCCACCACTGTGTGTGTTTCTTGTAGGAATTTTAGGAGCAGTTTGAATCTCATCTGGGCTGGTTGACCAGGTGGCTTGACATATTATCCAACAGAACTCAAAATCATACCATCCTTTTCCCTAAAAACATGTCACCTCATCTTGCAATAATGACAAACAATGTTGTTAAATGACTAAACTGATTTTTCTGCAATAAGCTACCTTTTTCTGTCTTTTCTCTTCCCCAAATCACCTCAACTTGCCAAGGAATAAATATGAATTTTATTAAGTCTCTGCTCTTAATATTTCATTCTCTGCCTCATTCATCTTCAATAGTTTTCTATGTCCTACATGATAACTTCCCACATCTTTGACATTTAAAACCGTGTATCTATGCCCACTCTAATCCATACTAGAATGTCTGTTCCAGTCAAAAGAATTTTTCTGTTACAAATGGATAGAAACTGTGCTATGTTTTTTATGTGTTTTCAGATAATCTTTTCCCCCACTTAGATATCACATCATCCTTATCTACTTAACTCCCAGCTGAAATATCATCTGTCCATTTTTGAGCAGTATTATGTTACATATTGTTATTGTTAGGTGCCACTGAGTCTGTTCCGACTCATAGCAATCCTATGTACAACAGAACAAAAAACTGCCCAGTCCTGGGCCATCCTCACAATCATTGTTATGTTAGAGCCTATTGTTGCAGCCACTATATCAATGCATCTCATTGAGGGTCTTCTTCTTTTTTTGCTGACCCTCTGCTTTACCAAGCATGATGACCTTCTCCAGGGACTGGTCTCTCCTGATAACATGTCCAAAGTAAGTGAGATGAAGTCTCGCCATCCTTGCTTCTAAGGAGCATTCTGGCTGTACTTCTGGCAAAACAGATTTGTTTGTTATTTTGGCAGTCCATGATATATTCAATATTCTTTGCCAACATCATAATTCAAATGTACCAATTCTTCTGTCTTCCTTATTCATCATCCAGCTTTCATATACATATGAGGTGATTGAAAATATCATGTCTTTGGGCAGACACATCTTAGTCCTCTGAGTGACATCTTTGATTTTTAACACTTTAAAGAAATCTTTTGCAGCACTTGTGTTACATTATTAGTCTTTTCTTTGAATTTGACTTGTGCTAATATCCTACACAATTTGTATGATATTTTATAGTAAGAGTCCTTCATCTGATTTTATTTTCTTGACTCGTTAATAGAATGCTATCTTAAAACACTATTTTATAATACTTAGCAATTTTTTTCCAAAAATAAGATATTCAAAATTAATTATTAACAGAATGAAGGCATGTCAAAGAAAAATGTTTAACTGAGCACATGCAGTTGTGAAACAAGATGACAAATAAATAGCACTAACCTCAAAATGATAGCCCAGAACTGAGGAAAATGTGGCAACATTATTTTAAATATTCTCAGCGGTCCTTTTTTTTAATTTTTTAAATAATATTTTATTGTGTTTTTCGTGAAAGTTTATACAGCAAGTTAGGTTCCCACTGATCAATGACATTACATCTTTCACGATGTGTCAACGTTCTCTTTAATTGCATTCTAGTTGTTCTATTTCCAGTACTCTAGTTTCCCTGCCCCCTTATCTTCTCATCTTTGTTTTGGATTAAATCTTGACATTTTAGACTCATACAGATAGTTTTTTTAGTAGAGCACTGATCTAATGGATCAGCTTATTTTGTTTATTACTCTGATTTTCTGTTAAAAGGTGATCTCAGGGGATAGCTTTGATTCAAGGATTAAAGAGTATCTCAATGCAATAGTCTTAAGAAGTCCACTGGTCTTAGGTGGTCCTGTTAGTCTGATCTTTTTAAAGAATTTTAGTTTTGTTCTACATTTTTCTCCCATTCTATCCGGGATCATCTATTGTGACCCCAGTCAAAATGGTCAGTGGTGGTAGCTGGGCATCATCTAGTTCTTCTGGTCTCAGAGTACTTGAGATCATGGCATATGTAGGCTATCAGCCTTGTAGACTTGTTTCTTCTCTGATATTTTAGTTACCTTCTTATTCTTTTGCTCCTAATGAATAGAGATCAATAACTATCTCAGATGGCTGCTCACAAGCTGTTAAGATCCCGGATACTACTCACTGTACTCGGATGCAGAACATGAACTTTGTGAGCTATATTATGCCAATTGACTGGGTTGGCCCATTAGACAATGGTCCTAAGCTTTCAAACCTGAAAAATCAATCTGAGAAGGTGTTTGGTTATGTCTGAGGAGTATCTGTAGTTGTGTCTTCAATGAATACATGTGCCTGACCACAGATATCTGTATTTATACATACATATACTTCTATCTGTTCTCACATATATACACCTTGTCATGGATTGTATTATGTCCCGCAAAAAATGTGTGTATCAATTTGGCTGGGCCATGATTCTCAGAATTGTGTGGTTGGCCTCCATTTTGTGATTGTAATTTTATGTTAAAGAGGATTAGGGTGGGATTGTAACACCACCCTTACCCAGGTCACATCTCTGATCCAATGTAAAGGGAGTTTCCCTGGGGTGTGGCCTGCACCACCTTTTATCTCTCAAGAGGAAAGGGAAGCAAACAGAGAGTTGGGGACCTCATGCCATCAAGAAAGCAGTGCCAGGAGCAGAGCGAGTCCTTTCGACTGGGGTCCCTGCGCAGAGAAGCTCCTAGTCCCGGGGAACACCAAAGAGAAGAAGGCTGACAGAGGGAAAAAGCCTTCCTCTGGAGCTGATGCCGTGAATTTGGACTTTTAGCCTACTTTAACTGTGAGGAAATAAATTTCTCTTTGTTAAAGCCATCCACTTGTGGTATTTCTGTTATAACAGCACTAGATAACTAAGACACACCTGTACCTACCCATAAAATGTATATGCCTATACCTATCCTTACGTGATCCTAGACTTGTTTAAATCTTTGTTGGAGTTGTTGCCGTCTTATATATGTCAAATCTGTTAGTACAGGCTTCCTTTTCTCATGAGCGCTTCTCAGTGAGATAATTTAACCTCAGCATTCTTTGAAACTTTATCATTCCTCTCATTGTGGGAAATTTGGTATTGTTGCTACACATCAATGAGTCAAAATAAGTATACATGAAAGGGAAATGATGGAATTGAGGATGATAGAAAAGACAATGAAACTTTAAATAAAATACACTTTTAATAGGACACCGTGGAACTGGTTTTCCATCCTGAATGTCCTCTTGATTTCCTGATTTTTTTTATAACAAAAACAGAAGTGATAACAACCATATGCTGCTTTTTATTAAGACTCTTAAAAGAATGGTTAAGGTTAATATTGCAAACATATTTTGGACTGAATGTTCAGGGTAAAACAACCTCCTTTCTTTGCAAGCAGTGGCTTTATAAAGGGGAGCATTTGGTGGTTCCCCCCTAAATTTTTATTTATGCTGTGTGTTCTTCACATCCATGTATCTGGTTTTAATTTAGGCTATTTGGATTCTGTCTACTAGAAATTTGAAAATATTTTTCAAAGACAGTTAGGTTCCCAATGTTGTTGCCCCTGAGGAGTTAACTTGGAAAGTTGTTGTGGTCATTTTCTCCTAAGAGCCCTGGGTGGCACAAATCGTTTATGCTAGACTACTAATCTAAATCTTGGTATTTTGGATCCACCCTGTGGCACCTCAGAATAAAAGGCCTGGTGATCTGCTTCCATAAAGATTAGTCAAGAAAACCCTAAGTAGCAACTCTACTCTGTAACACACGGGATCGCCTTGAATCAGAATCAACTCAACAGCAACAAGACTGCTTTTGGTTTTGGTTTTCTCCTGTGTGCACAGAGAGGCAATGAAAGCTGCACAAAGAGAAGCTGTTGAGAGATAATGCTAAAATAGGTGTGCAGAGAAATAAGGACAGTGATGTCTGGCTAAAGGGTTCTACTATCTCTGAGACATTAAAATAGTCCTATATGCTGGTAATGAATTAATTTGCCTAATCTAGCTCAAATTGCTTTCTGTTATTTGCAATCCAGTGTGTTTTCAGCTAAGCCAGAAGTATTTTGAAATATTCCCAAGGGAAATTGCATACAATATTAGGGTATGTCACTACAATCCCAAAGGTCCAGCAAGAAATTCACAGGCAAGAAAACTGTCAAAGAGTGAACCTTACTTTTAGGTTTGAATTTTTACAACTAAGTCTTAATACGTACATATCTTATGAACAATTTGTTAGAATATTTAGAATATGTAGTAACAATTATGGGAAATCCAGAATTATCTGATCACAGGGAGATACTATAATATATTTTGTGTTCTTCATAAAGTTATAAACAATATTTTACTAATACTGATAGGGTCATTTATGTCCTTTATGTTCTTTCGAGTACTGTGGTCCCAAGTTTATTAGGCAGATGTTTCATTTACATTATCATATGAATAGTATTAATGTTACAGTTTTCACCTTTGGAGAGTTGGATTTTCTGATATACCAACTATAATTTGTTTTTTTTTTTGCTGCATATATTACCATTTGAATTAGTAAAATTACACATTTCCTACACTATGTGTAAACAAAATAATGTTAGAAATGAAGATAAGCTCTTGTCTTGATTTATACCAAAAAAAAAATAAAAAACTAATTGAATGGATTACAAATCCTCTTTACATACTGCATGGATATGGCTACCCTAACATAATTATTAAGCATTAAAATGCATTTGAATCTTAGACCCACAATGTTATAATCAAATAAATGTGTAATTCTGGCATTTAAGAATTGACACTGAGCTCTTCCTTTTTTTTTCCCCTCAATTTTATCTGCAAGAAGAAGTTTTTAGGTTTTATTTAAGTAATGAGTTATATAGACAATCAAACTTTCTTGGAGTGTTTTGAGAAACAATGGTTTCAGGTAACTTAAAATGAAACTAACATTTACTGATCAACTATTACGTGTTAATAAGCTCTTTGGTATGATATATATGTCTTCCTTATACATAATACTACTTATCCTTCATATTGGCCCTTTGAAGTAGTACTTCATACTTCCTCAAAATACAGAAGGAGAAATAGAGATGCAGAACATTTAAATAAGTTTCTCAGGGCAAAAAACTAATGAATGGCCAAATGTAAAGTATATTACCCAGGTTGGTAAAGTATACTCACTGCTTTTTCATCACAAATCCAAAAATTATGTCACCTAACTCTTACTCCAGGTTCTCAAGGAAATTTGTAACAATATAAGCTTTCTAGCTTCTACTTAATAATATGAATCAAAGCAAAATTTTTGGAGAAGAAAAGAGTTTCATACCGAAAAACAAGTATTTGCGCACACACACACGCACACTCACACTGTCACACACACATACATTCCCTGTCTTAGTCATCTAGTGCTGCTATAACAGAAATACCACAAGTGGATGGCCTTAACAAAGAGAAATTTATTTTCTCACAGTCTAGTAGGCTGCAAGTCCAAATTCAGGGCGTCAGCTCCAGGGGAAGGCTTTCCCTCTCTGTGGGCTCTGGAGGAAGGTCCTTGTGATTAATTTTTCCCGGGACTACAAGCTTCTCTGCAGAGGAACCCCAGGTCCAAAGACATGCTGTACTCCCAGCACTGCTTTATTGGTGGTATGTGGTCCCCAACTCTCTGATTGCTTCTCTTTCCTTTTATCCCTTGTAAGATAAAAGGTGGTGCAGGCCACACCCTAGGGAAACTCCCTTTACATTGGATCAGGGATGTGACCTGGGTAGAGGTGGTGTTACAGAATCCCACCCTAATCCTCTTTAACATAAAATTACATCACAAAATAGAGGACAACCACACAATACTGGGAATCATGGCCTAACCAAGTTGACACATACTTTTGGGGGACACGATTCAATCCATCACATTCCCCCAGATCATGTAACTCAAATTTAAAATTGGAATAATTGAAGCCTTCTCAATATTAAAGCCTTTTTCGGCAGGAAAAAATAGAGAATGCTCCTTAAATTCAATAAATGGTACAGCTGAGAAAATAAGGCTACGTACGCCACCAAGTGAGATGATAATTACTTTTCTTCCTTTTAAGATGCACAAAGGGATGAGGAGCTATAATAAAACAAAAAGGAAAACGTTACTACGTTGTTTGGTATTTAATCATTACTTTCATATGTTTGTTAATAAGACTAAAAATAATGACTATGACTTCAGCATCATTTTTCCCCAACCTAATGGTTTTCTTTATCAAAATACTATAGTACGGTGGATGTTGAGGTATTTTCATACACTGTGACAGACTTGTATTTGTTCTTAATAATTGTCATAAAATTTATTTGATGTGTTATTTACATTATTTAATGTTGGAAAGCCTTCAGACAGCTGGTAAATGTACTTTACAGAATCGTATAAAGTGTAGTTGGCCATGACTGCTTAATCCTGAGATCATTAACTAAATTAGCAGGTCTTCACTGATAGGTACAGACACCCATCTTTTTTAATCTTTACAAATTTTACATCTATTTTAATATGTATATATAGTATGCTCTGAACTATTTCTATTAATAATAAAAGTTTTATAATTATTCTCTTTGTTATCCTTAGTAAAAAGAATATATGCATATTTTTATTTTATAATTTTAAAATATACATTTATTTTATTTGATAACAATTTATAATCCATGTTATAAAAATAATTGTGTCATTATGAAAATTCAAACAAAATTAAAAAGTTTATGGAAGGAAAGCAAATCGTATTAAGAAAATATACTTGGTAACTCAATATAAATATTTTGTTAAATTTTCTTTGTATTTTAATGATTTATTTGTTTATGTGATTGTCTATTCCCCTTATTAAATTTAATATTTCACTTTTTCACTTAAAGTACTCCTATGCATTAGAAAAATGGCATATATCTCATCTAAGAGAATACATAATGTTTTGATTATTTGAATGCATCATGGTTTAGTTAACTCTTCACTCATGGTTGAATACTCATCTTGGTTTGAATATATTATTATTATAAATATTGTTACAATGAATATCTTTGCATATAAATCTTCATTACATTAGACTCCACAATCAGAATTATTGATACAAAATTATTGGAATTTAAAAAGCTATTCGTAGGTGTCAAGCAAGACAAATTAGGTTTTAATTTTTTTTACAAAGTGTAGTCTCACAATACACTTGGTTCTTTGCCATCATCCTGAAAGGAATACAAAAAGCAAACAAATAAAAAATAAAGTAAAAAATGCATTAAAATCACACTACACTCTGTTTATCAAAATGAATTTAATCAGGTTTCTTTAAAGAGTATTTCTAGAGCCAAGTATCCAAGCAGCAATATCTTTTCTGTAACTATATCATTTTCTTCAAAGATGTCTCATTCACATCTGGACTGTCATTTTGGACGGATGACTGTGAATTTGCTTTATCACAACCTAATTACACCACATCCACATTACACAGCAGACTAATTGAAGAAGACAAAATATTAAGCCTACTAAACATACATAAATCCTTTCTCTTAAAACTCTGCAGGATCATTTTCATGTTGAACATACTAATTGTTAATATCCCTTAACTGTGCTAATGCAACTATTTGTGCAAATTAAATTATTCTTTGTAATTTTTTATGAAATTTTCATTGTGCAATACTAACAGGGAAGAAATAGATTTACATTTAAGTGACAGTTAATTTTTAACTATGATTGCCTTCTTATTTCAACATTTACCATATCATCCAATGTAATTTATTGGTAATTTCTCTATGCCATCTTCTATGTATATTCTAGACTTTAAGTTCCTTGAGGGAAGCAATGGTGTATTTAAGTCTTTGAATCATTATCATTGCTATCTATTTACGATAACAGAAACAATCAAATGACAACTACAAAGCCATCACATTGAATGATTCCCGCTATGACCACCCCTTTAAAAAAAAAAAAAAATCACTGCTTTGGTGAGGAAATCTATCCTTTTGAAATGTTATAAAAATCAGTTGGTTTCTCAGTATGACATTTGGAAAGGTTTATTCATTTATTCTAGTCTCATATTTGAAATCTAATGTATCCACTCTTTTTAAAAGAGAAATGAGAAGGTTTGTTTGAATTTTACATTCTCTGCTTGTGAGGTGTGGAACTCCCTTGCAGTAAACAATTTGGCCTTTGGTCCTGGTTCTTAAGGGCCAAACCATACTTGAAGCCAATGAGTGGGGACTGATGGGACCAAGAAGGACCAGCTGGAGGCCTGATGCTGACTAAGCCTCAGGAAGCATTATATAATCTATCATGGCCATGTGGTGGGGCCAATAAAAGGCCTTGGAAGACGGAGACTCACTGGAGCTTCCTGGGTGACGAGAGCGAACATCTATTCTAAGGTGGCTAAGTGCATCCCCAGGGGACATGAAAACACTGTGCCAAGATCTTTTCCACACTTTACGCTACATATTTGTGTTCTTTTCTTGGCTAGATTAAAAATGTCCCTTTCTTTGGAGCTTGTGAGATTTTTCAAGGGGTTATTGGACCTAAGAATCAGATAAGAGGCCAGTACCCTCTGCCGAATGGAGAATGGGGATGAGAGAGAAAGGCCTGTGTGGAGCAGCTGGGATATGGAATGACCTGGGAAGGGAAGCTGAGATTTCTACAGGACACAGTAGACATGTGAAGTGAAATTTATTATCCACCATGTATTTAGCATCAGAGGTGAATGATCTCAGTTTCCCTGGACTGTTTTGTACAGTTGGCATTGTGAATAGAGTTAGCTAGACAGAACCCTGACAGGGCACTGCTGTGACATATTTGATACTGGAGCAAGGTTTCTTCTAAGACAAAATTGGTAATGAATTAATTTTGAGGGTTATTTTTGAACAGAAGTATAGAGTAGGCATAAAGCAAATACTTTAAAATTAGTTAAGGATATGATGATCGTTGGAAAGGTGGACCTACATGAGTTCAAATCAGTATTTAAGAGGAGATAAAGAGACTGGGTTCAAATAAAAAGGAAAGGCAATGCATAAGTAAATTAATTTAACTTTATATATACAACCTAATTTTGATTCTTAACACCTTAAACTCAGAAATATTATATGTAAAGTACCTACTTTATTTTGTTTTTTCCCCAGGCAAAATTATTTCTATCAGAATGTTTACTGTTGTAGTCACAATAGTCCTGCTTTTTTTTTTTGGTGGAAGAGGATCTTAATTGTTAAATCAATTGCGTGGTGGTGAGGTGGTATGACACAGCGGCGACTAATTGTTGGGACGGCAAAGACAGTAACCAGTGCCACAACTCTTACAGAGAAGTGGGGCCAGGAGGGTCACTCTGAGGAGTCAAACCCCCCACTTCAGTCCCAGGAGTTTATTTTATAGTCAATAGAGCAAGCAGTAAAGCAATTAACAGAACAATGGGCTTTGGGTGAATAACAATAAGTTTCGGGCAAGGGAGGAGGAATTCAGGTAAACAAGCCAATCAGTAACAGGTTTGGAAAAACAAGTCATGACAAGTCTCAACATGGTGGGGACAAGTCTCAACATGTTGTGCAGCATAGAGGACTTTCTACATCCATATTTTAATGGCACATATCCCCACAGTGGTAAAGCAAGGGAGGGAGTGAACTCTGTGAATTCTCAAAAATATGAGCAATGAGCTAAATTTATAACAGTATGAAAAGACCTGATTGATAATTACCCCTCCCCCCCAAAAAGCCAAACTCATTGCTATTGAGTCAATTCTGACACAGAGGGACCTTATAGGACAGAGTAGAACTGCCCCATAGGGTTTCCAAGGCTGTAACTTTTTTTTTCTTTTTATTTTTTTTAAATTGTACTT
Organism: Trichechus manatus latirostris; assembly: GCF_000243295.1. Classification (NCBI taxonomy): domain Eukaryota; kingdom Metazoa; phylum Chordata; class Mammalia; order Sirenia; family Trichechidae; genus Trichechus; species Trichechus manatus. Next base: position 5,596,107 of record NW_004444060.1, on the reverse strand, counting down.
CAGATGAAGGTTTACAGGACAAATAGTTTCTCATTAAACAGTTAGTACACATATTGTTTTATGACAATGGTTAACAACCCCATGACATGTCAACACTCTCCCTTCTCTACCTTGGGTTCCTTATTACCAGCTTTCCTGTCCCCTCTTGCCTTCTAGTCCTTGTCCCTGGGCTGTTGTGCCCCATTAGTCTCGTTTTATTCCATGGGCCTGTCTAATCTTTGGGTTTTTTAAAATTTTTTTTATTGTACTTTAGATGAAGTTTTACAGAACAAATAGTTTCTCATTAAACAGTCAGTACACATATTGTTTTATGACATTGGTTAACAACCCCACGACATGCCAACACTCTCCCTTCTCGACCTTGGAAGACCTTTATTTCGGTAAAAATATACACAGCCAAAGGTACCCCATTTCAAAAGTTTCTACATGTACAACTCAGTGACATCAATTGCGTTCTTCCAGCTGCACTGTCATTCTCACTATCCCTTTCCAAACTATTCCATCACCATTATCTTCAACTCACCACCCCCCAGGCTTCCCATCAAACCCTTTGAGTTGCTGTTGTCAATTTGATCTCACATAGATAATTATTTTTTTTTTTTTGTACCTTAGATGAAGGTTTGCAGAACAAATAGTTTCTCATTAAACAGTTAGTACACATATTGTCCAATGACAATGGTTAACAACCCCATGACATGTCAACACTGTCCCTTCTCAACTTTGGGTTCCCTATCACCAGCTTTCCTGTCCCCTCCTGCCTTCTAGTCCTTGTCCCTGGACTGCTGTGCCTCATTAGTCCCATTTTGTTTTATGAGGTTGTCTAATCCCTGACTGAACAGTGAAGGGCTGTAAATTTTTATGGGAGCAGACTACCACATCTTTCTCTTGTGGAGCAGCTGGTGGGTTCAAACTACCGACCTTTCGGTTAGAAGCCAAGGGCTTAACCACTATGCCATTAGGGATGCTTGCTTTGATAATTACAATCAGTTAGAAATGAGAACTGAAAATACGGCCAACTTGATATATTCAGAATTGAGGCCTAGGTTATTAGGGTGATGACATAACTCTTTAATATTCTGCTTGAGAGAAGAGCTGTCTCGGGGGAAAAATAGCACCCCCTTCCTCCCATTCCAAGAGTGAGGTAAAGCTAGTGTGGATGTCAGGATATGTGTGTGAATGTGATCATATTTCTAATGGCATCTTTTGGGAACAATATCCAGGTGCATGGTTTAGATAATGAGGGAGAACATGGAAAACAGTTACATATGTAGAGAGAGAGACAACTTTTACCACAACAATGAAGAACAAATTTGTGAAGGCAGCTCCAACATCCTTGAAGACTGCTGCGACTGCCATTTTATGTAAGTCAGATTTGACAGTGGGAACGGCCCTAACTGAATTAAGACAACTTAATTACAATGGGGCTGACTGGACTCATAGTGATAGGGGCCAGGTGACAGCACTCAATCAACAAAGACAAGATGGATGTAGGTACTGTAATGAACAATGGAGTCAAAGCAGTAATCAGAACCTGACTTCTGTGGAGTTATGGTGTTGGCTACTTGGTCACGGGGTCCTGAGGAGTGAAATAGATGGGAAATCTACCAAATATTAACTTGATCTGTACAAGCAGAAGAATTCTAGGAAAAGTAAATGACAGCCTAAATCGAATTGCCAGAATTGCCCCTTAATCAATTCCCAGACTTGAGCCAGTTTACAGATCCACAACTCTTTGAATGAAGGGGAGGCTGGGTAGCTTTGAGGAAGAACCCCACAAAACTGTAAAAATTTTATATTGTTAATCTTTCTCCAAGCATTCCCCAAAGGGATCTATGGCCTTTTAAGAGAGTGACTGTTCATTGTGGAAAATGAAATAATCAGACTTTTTTGAGATTACTGGATACTGGCTCTGAACTGACACTAATTCAAGGAAGTCCAAAATATCACAGTGGGCCACCAGTCAGAGTAGGGGCATATGGAGGCCAGGTTATTAATGGAGTCTTAGCTCGTGTCTATCTCACAGTGGGCCAAATGGGCCCCTGAACCCATCCTGCAGTGATCTCCCCGGTTCCAGAATGCATAATTGGAATAAATATACTCAGCAATTGGCAGAACCCGCACGTTGGATCCCCAACAAATGGAGTAAGTGCTATTATTGTTTGAAAAGCCAAGTGGAAGCCATTTAAACTGCCCCTACCTAGGAAAATCATAAACCAAAAGCACTACTGCATTCCTGGAGGGACTGCAGAGATCAGTGGCCACCATCAAGGACTTGAAGTATGCAGGGGTGGTAATTGCCACCACACCCCCATCCAAGTAGTCTATTTGGCCTGTGCAAAAAACATATGGATATTGTAGAATGACAGTGGATTATCAAAAATTTAACCAGGTGGTGAACCCAATTGCAGCTGCTGTTCCAGATGTGGTTTCATTACTTGAGCAAATTAATATATCTCCTGGTACCTGGTATGTAGCTATTTATCTGGTTAATGTCTTTTTCTCCATACCTGTTTCTAAGGACCACCAGAAGCATTTGACTTCAGCTGGCAAAGCCAGCAATACACCTTCACTGTCCTACATCAGCAGTATATCAGTTCTCCAGCCCTATGTCATAATTTAGTCCACAGGGACCTTGATCTCCTTTCCCTCCCACAAGACATTACACTGGTCCATTACACTGATGACATTATGCCGATTGGACCTAGTAAGGAAGAAGTGTCAATGACTCTGGAATCATTGGTAAAATATCTGCATGCTTAACCAAAAACCAAACCTGTTGCTATAGAGTTGATTTTGACTCATAGCGACCCTATAGGACAGACGAGAATTGCCACACAGGGTTTCCAAGGAGCGGCTGGTGGATTTGAACGCCAACCTTTTGGTTAGCAGCCAAACCCATAACAACTGCACCACCAGGGCTCCAGTTAGCATGCTAGAGTGTGGGAAATCAATCCAACTAAAAGTCAGGCTGATCCAATGGTGCTTGAAGTGTCAGTGGAAGATAGAGATGCTGTTTGGAGTCTTTGGCAGGCCCCTGTTGGTGAATCACAGTGCAGACTGTGAGGATTTTGGAGGAAAACGCTGCCATCCTCTGCAGATAACTACTCTCCTTTTGAGAAACAGCTTTTGGCTTGTTACTGGGCCTTAGTAGAGACTGAACACTTAACTCTGGGACTCCAAGTCATCATGTGGCCTGAGCTGTCCATCATGAACTGGGTCTTGTCTGACCCACAGAGCCATAAAGTTGGACATGCACAGCAGCTCTCCAACATTACATGAAAGTGGTATATACGAGATCAGGCCCAAGCAGGACCTGAAGGCACAAGTTAAGTTGCATGAGGAAGTGGCCCAAATGCCCACGGTCTTCCCTCCTGTCACATTACGTTCCACCTACCAGTCTGCACCTATGGCCTCATTGGGAGTTCATTATGATCAGTTGACTGAGGAAGAGAAAAGTCGTGCCTGGTTTACAGATGGTTCTGTGTGATATGCAGGCACCACTTGAAAGTGGATAGTGGCAGCACTACAGCCCCTTGCTGGGACCTCCTTGAAGGACAGTGGTGAAGGTAAATCCTCCCAATGGACAGAACTTTGAGCAGTGCACCTGGTTGTTCACTTTGCTTGGAAGGAGAAGTGGCCAGATGTGTGATTTTATACTGACTCATGAGTCCAGGAATCAAATTGTGGAAATGGGGGTGGCACCGCTCACTAGTACCCCTAGTGACTCACTAGCAAATTTTTTCCTTCCTGTCCCTAAGACCCTATACTCTTTGGGTCTAAAAATTTTAGTTCCAAAGGGATGAATGCTCTCACCAGGAGACACAACACAGATTCAACTGAACTAGAAGTTAAGAATGCCACTTGGCCACTGTGGGCTCCTCATGCCTCTGTATCAACAGGCAAAGAATGGAGTTATGTATTGGCTAGTGTGATTAATCCTGATCATCAAGGGGAAATCAGATTTATATTACATAATGGAGGTAAAGACATGTACGTATAGAATACAGGAGATCCCTTAGGACATCTTTTAGTACTACCATGCCCTGTGATTAAAGTAAATGGAAAACTAAAGCAACATAATTCCAACACGACTACTAGATGGCCCAGACTCTTCAGGGATGAAGGTTTGGGTAACCTCGCCAGGCAAAAAACCACAACCAGCTGAGGTGTTTGCTGAGGGCAAAGGGAATAATGGGCAGTGGAAAAAGTAGTTCTAAATACCAGTTACAAGCACGTGACCAACTGCAGAAATGAGGACTGTAATTGTTATGAGTATTTCTTCCTTGTATGTGTACATCAAATATTTTTGTTTTCTTCGATTATAAGATAAAAGATGTGAACAAGGCTAGTGTGTTTTCCCTTGTACGTGTGTTAGTTGTATCATGTTAGGCACAAGTATGACTTGCTAATTGTTTTTATTTAGAGGTTATGTATGGTTTAAGGAGATGTGTATAGGTGCCAGGTTGTCAAGGGGTAGACTGTGATGGTTAAGGTTGTGTGTCAACTTGGCTGGGCCATAATTCTCAGTGGCTTGGCAGTTATGATATAGTTTGGCAGTTATGTAATGATATAATCACCTCCAGCTCTTGGGACTTGAGCCAGTGGCTTTCTGTATTGCCTGACAATCTTGGAATTCACTGGCCTTTGCAGTCTGTGAGCCAGAGGCCTGCTGTCTTACCTGCCAGTCCTGGATTGATATTATCAGCCTCCACAGCCCATGAGCCAGCAGCCTGCCTGCCATCTGACCTTCCAATCTTGGGTTCATCAGCCCTAGTAGCTACCTGAGTCAGGAGAAGCCACCAGCCTGATGCCTGACCCATGGACTTGGTACTTGCCATCCTCTACAACCATTTGAGCCATTTCCTTGAAGTTAATCTCTCTCTCTGTTTCTCTCTCTATATATATGTATGTATATATGTATATACGCTTCACTGATTTTGCTTCTCTAGAGAACCCATCCTAACACAGGTATGTTTCCATTTAAAAAGGGATGTATTTAGGACATAACATGATTAAAATCTTCTATGAAGATATATTAATATTATTTAACAATCTTTTACCTCATAATGAAACTAACGTATTTATCTATAACTAACAATATTTCTACTCACCATTTAAAAGGTGCATCCTTACCCCCAACATAATCACAAAAATTATTTTTCTCAGAAGGGCTCATAATCTTTGATTCTCCAACTTTGGTTATGTCATTACCCTAACACAGAAAATCTTTCCTCCTCTGTTATCTAGTAAGATACTTCACATTCTTTACAGGTCCTCTTACTTTCAGAACTTCTTTGATCCATATATATATATACATATATATATATATAGTTACATTAAAGTGCCTGAATCTAGGTGGAATCTTATATTCAAACTATATTTCAACAAATTCCTCCTGTGAGGGTAGTAACTCCATTCTTTGTGCTTCTCCCAGCCCTCCGTGCATATGTTTTCAGCATTTTTGCTCTTTATCCCAATAATCTGCTTACATGTGTATTTCCTCAACTAGACAGCAGATTCCTTGAGTGCCAGCACTTTTTCTTAGAGACCATTGACTTAATATCATTTCCTCAGAGCCCTCTACAGAAGCTAACACAGCAGTTTCTCAGCTTTATCACCTTTGGAAGACACTGGGGGTAATACAAAATGTCTGTGCCTTTTCTTCCTGTACACTGCTGCCTTGTGCACTAGAATTTACAGAGAAATAATAAGATAAAATGAAATAACATAAAACAAGCAATTCATTCTTGGACACACTGAATTGACTCCCCTATGGACAGGGTTTTGTTGACATACATCCCCCTTTGTCCTCTTGGCTACAACACACAGGTATCTACTCCTCTTTTGTGATCCGATTGAAATATGCATTATAGGACTACCAGACTGGGCTGTACTTCATCTGACTGCTTTCTGACTGCACTGTGAACTCCTAGAATTTACTAATATTTCTTATCCTTGTATCCCAGCAATGAGCACATTGCCTGGCACGTAGTCAATATGTTTCTGCCTTAATTAAGTGACTGAATCATGGAGACCCAAAACATTTGATGATATTTTGCCTATCATCAAGCCAGAGACAACTTTACTCCCTCACAGACTCACATAATAATGAAACTATGTTATGGCACTCATTAATTAAAAACCACTACATGAAAAATGGACATTAACCATAAATAAGAGATTCTGTCTTAAAATTGTACAGTTAAAATTCACAATGACTCATTATATTTTCAATTTTAACTATGATAAATAGTGCTCAATTTATAAATCTTATGTCAGGGCAGAATCAAGAGCCTACAATTGATTTAAATACTCATAAATTCAAGTGAAATACATGAATTTTGCAAAGTTAAATTAGGTAGAATAGATCCACCCAGATGTCTTGCCAAAAATGAGTCACATAGCTGCATCCTTTAGCTACTTCATGCATATGGCCCCTTGAAGCAGATGTATATCCATATTCACTCAGAATATAGTATGTGCTTGCATATCAAGTATAAAAGGAGGAGGAGAGTACAGATGAATCATTGCTCTCTGAGGGAAAACTGAAACTGATGCTAGATTTGTGTTTCTGACCATATGTGTTTATCTACCTTGAGTCGTATATGAGCCACAGTGTATAATTCTGGTGTTTCTATTCCTGTTGCATCATTCTGGCACAGAATTATTGTAAAATATCACCCTAAATGAAGCTGCATTTCACTGGGGGCATCCCTTCAGATACAGCTTGTAAATACTGGAAAGCATTTTGTGGTTGAGGGAGAATATAATTCACCATGTCTCTACCATAACTCTGAAAAAGATTTGAAAACTATAATGCTTCTGTAAAGAAGGCAATTGCTAATTCTTTCCTCTAAAAAGGCTTATAAGGCTTTCCTTTGATAACCTTTGTTTGTTATTAAAAATATAAGAAATGACTATGGAAGAAAATTTCAAGAAAACCAGAAAGAAGAAAAAAAAATCAACTTAGAAGTTTCAATACCCCTCACTCAAATGCAAGTACTCATATCTTTTTACATAAAACACATTGTATATGTTTTGCTGTGTGTGTGTATTAGAAAGTAACAGGTAACTTTTATTTGACTATTGGTCTTTATGTGTTTTTATGAACTACTGAAGATAATGGAAGACGGAGGGTTAGTTAAAAAGTTTAGCTCTAAACCAGGGCCTGAGAGGGGATAGATGAAAACATACACAATAATGCTAAGTATAGAATACCAGTTGAGTTAGCGCTAGGAGCTCCAATGACTGTGAAGGCCCCATGTACAGTTGAGATGACAAAACCCCTCTCACACTAGGCAAAGATCAACTCCTAATGTGTAAAGACATATTTTATAAAATGCTCTCATACAAGATATATATATATATATATACACACACACACACATATATTTACAGCCATGAATACTTCAAATTTCCCAAAAGCTCTATGCTTATTTCAATATAATTTAACTGATTCTTGGAAAGATTCATGATTCACTTTTGCCAGAATAAAAAAAGAATTTCAGACATTCATTCTAAAAGTAGTACAGAACCTATAATAATTGCAAGAGCTTCAGATTATAGATTTAAATCAAAAGTGAAAGAATGTTTATTCAGTTTCACTCTATAAGTCTTCCTATTCTCTTAAAAATATATTATACTATGTTAATATATGACCAAGAACCAACGCTGCTCAAGGAAGAAGTCCAAGCTGCACTGAAGGGAATGGCAAAAAACAAGGCTCCGGGAATTGACAGAATATCAGTTGAGATGTTTCAATAAACGGATGCAGGGATGGAAGTGCTCACTCATCTATGTCAAGAAATTTGGAAGACAGCCTTTTGGCCAACCCACTGGAAGAGATCCACATTTGTGCCCATTCCAAAGAAAGGTGAATGAACAGAATGTGGAGATTATCCAATAATATCATTAATATCACACACAAGTAAAATTTTGCTGAAGATCTTTCAAAAGCAGTACTTTGACAGGGAATGGCCAGAAGTTCCAGCTGGATTCAGAAGAGGATGTGGAATGAAGGATATCATTGTTGATGTCAGATGGAACTTGGGTGAAAGCAGAGAATACCAGAAAGATATTTATCTCTGTTTTATTGACTATGCAAAGGCATTTGACTGTGTGGATCATGACAAATTATGGATAACATTGCTAAGTATGGGAACTCCAGAACAATTAACTGTGCTCATGAGGAACCTGTGCATAGACCAAGAGGCAGTTGTTTGAACAGAAGGGATACTGTGTGGTTTAGTCAGAAAAGGTGTGCATCAGGGTTGTATTCTTTCACCATACTTATTCAGCCTGTATGCTGAGCAAATAATCCAAGAAGCTGGACTATATGAAGAAGATCAGGGCATCAGGATTGGAGGAAGACTAATTAATAAGCTGCAAGATGCAGATGATACAACCTTGCTTGCTGAAAATGAAGAGGATTTGAAGTACTTTCTGACGAAAATCAAAGACTACAACCTTCAGTATGGATTGCACCACACCATTAAAAAAAAAAAAAATATCCTGACAACTGGACCAATAAGCAACATCATGATTAAGGGAGAAAATATTGAAGCTGTCAAGGATTTCATTTTAGTTGTATCTACAATCAATGCCCATGGAAGCAGCAGTCAAGAAATCAGAAAACATATTGCATTGGGTAAATCTGCTGCAAAAGACCTCTTTAAAGTGTTAAAAAGCAAGGATGTCATTTTGAAGACTAAGGTGCACCTGACCCAAGCCATGGTTTTTCAATTGCCTCATATGCATGCCAAAGCTAGAAAATGAATAAGGAAGACCAAATGAGAATTGATGCCTCTGAATTGTGGTGTTGGCGAAGAATACTGAATATACAATGGACTGCCAGAAAAATGAGTAAATCTGTCTTGGAGGAAGTACAGTTAAAATGTTCCTTAGAGGCAAGGATGGCAAGACTTTGTCTCAGGTACTTTGGACATGTTACCAGGAGGAAACAGTGCCTGAAGAAGGACAACATGCTTGGTAAAGTGGAGGGTCAGCAAAAAAGAGGAAGACCCTCAAAGAGATGGATTGACACAGTGGCTGCAACAACGAACTCAAGCATAGTAATACTGTGAGGATGGTGCAGGATCGGGCAGGGTTTTCTTCTATTGCACTATGAGTCGGAACCAACTCGATGGCACCTAATAAATACTAATACATACTTATTTCCTTCAGTATTTTTAGTATTTTTCAAGTACTATTTATTTAGTTATTATAATAAAATGAGATAAATAAATAGGAGGTGTTATCTCCAATTTAACTATAAGAAAATAATTATTTTATCCCAGGATTATTCACTATGCAGATAGCTCAATTATAAACACAAATGTTACATTTTTATCTTTATCAAAATTGTTACTAAGAAGTAGCAAGAATTTGCAGTATAGAAGACCCAGTGAACAAGAGCTATCATTAATGTTTGCATTCAGCACTGTAATTACTATAATCCTCCTTTTAAATATCATTTTTTATTGAGATTGTGTCTCAGGGCTGTGACCTACACAAGTGTTTCTCAGGTGGCATAGATTCTCTCCCTATGCCCCTTATTTCCCTCTCTGCCGCAGCATTTCCTGTCTGTATCTTAGATTTCCTGACCCCTGTTTACTATGCTACTCTCCCCTGCAAGAAGTAAGATACGATAGCTAGAGAAAGCTGGAATGGGAAAAACACATTTCCGCTGCGGGGAATATACTCTGGTGAAGCCTTTTCCCCTGGAGTGTTAGCCTTTGTTATGGAGAGGGTTCTGCTTGTATTTCACATTGATTATTCTTCCTGTTACTCTGCCAGAGCAATAAGGGGAACACATTTTGATCTTCGCCATTGGAACCTGGTGGTGTTCCTGTTCCTACCACTTTATGGTTTCAGTGCCTTCTAATCCAGGTAAGCAGGTGTCATCCATGTTTGTCTGGATGTGTCTGTCTCTAAATTTCCCTGTGGTAGTGTGCCCTGCAACCTTGGTTCTCTCTTGGGTCCAAGAAAAATTGTTGATTTTCAGTTTGTCCAGATTTTTCCTGTAAGAATGGGAATTATAGCTCGCAAGCTCTTTGCACGTCTAAGAGCTAAAACCAGAAGTCCACTCTCAATTTTATTTTTCTTTATCCTTTTTCTTCCCTTTCTCTATTTTTATAGTAAAATACCACTACATATTAATAACTGAAATTTAAAAATATTAGCTAACAAGTTGTTTATATTTTCTGACTTATTCTGAACAAAATCAGACAATTTGCTCCATCTATAGATTTGGTTCCTTACTTTTATTTTTTCATTTTTTTTATTGTGCTTTAGGTGAAAGTTTACAGCTCAAGTTAATTTCTCATACAAAAATTCATACACATATTGTTATGTGACCCTAGTTGCAATCCCTATAATGTGTAGCACACTCCCCCTTTCCACCCGTTTCCCATGTCCATTCAACCAGCTCCTCTCCCTTTCTGCCTTCTCATCTTGCCTCCGGACAGGAGCTGCCCATTTAATCTCACGTATCTACTCGAGCTAAGAAGCACACTCTGCACAAGTATCATTTTATGTTTTATAGTCAAGTCTAATCTTTATCTGAAGAGTTGGCTTCAGGAATGGTTTTAGTTCTGGGTTAGCAGAGAGTCCAGGGGCTATGTCTTCTGGGGTTGCTTTAGTCTCAGTCAGACAATTTAAGTTTGATCTTTTTACTTGAGTTTGTGTTCTGCACCCCACTTTTCTCCTGCTCCACCAGGAAGTCTCTGTTCTGTTCTCCGTCAGAGTGGTCATTGGTGGCAGCCAGGCAACATCTAGTTCTTCTGGTCTCAGGCCGATGGAGTCTCTGGTTTATATGGCCCTTTTGTCTCTTGAGCTAACATTTTCGTTGTGTCTTTGGTGTTCATTCTCCCTTGCTCCGGATGGGTTGGGACCAATTGATGCATCTTAGATGGCCACTCATAAGCTTTTAAGACCCCAGGTGCCACTCACCAAAGTGAGATGCAGAACATTAACAACTTTGTTATGCCAATTGACTTAGATGTTCCCTGAAACCATGGTCCCCAGACCCCTGCCCCTGGTACTCTGACCCTTGAAGTGTTTAGTTGTAGGAAACTTCTTAGCTTTGATTTAGTCCAGTGGTGGTGACTTCCCCTGTATTGTGTGTTGTCCTTCCCTTCACATAATTCTTGTCTACTATCTAGTAAATTCCCCTCTCCTTCCCTCCCCACCCTCGTAACCATCAAAGAATGTTTTCTTCTGTGTTTAAACCTTTTCTTGAGTTCTTATAATAGTGATCTCATACAAAATTCGTCCTTTTGTGACTGACTTTCACTCAGCATAATGCCTTACACATTCATCCATGTTGTGAGATGTTTTGTGGATCTCTCATTTTTCTTTACTGTTGCGTAGTATTCCATTGTGTATATATACCATAATTTGTTTATCAGCTGGTCTGTTGACGGACACCTAGCTTGTTTCCATCTTTTTGCTATTGTGAACAGTGCTGCAATGAACATGGGTGTGCATATATCTATTCGTGTGACAGCTCTTATTTCTCTAGGATATATTCCAAGGAGTAGGATTGCTGGATCCTATGGTACTTCTATTTCTAACTTTTTAGGGAAGTGTCAAATTAATTTCCAAAGTAGTTGCACTATTTTACATTCCCATCAGCAGTATGTAAGTGTTCCAGTCTCTCCACAAACTCTCCAATAATTATTATTTTGTGTCTTTTGGATTAATGCTAGCCTTGTTAGGGTGATGGTATCTCATTGTAGTTTTGATTTGCATTTCTCTAATGGCTAAAGATTGTGAGCATTTTTTCATGTATCTGTTAGCTGCCTGAATGTCTTTCTTGGTGAAGTGCCTGTTAATATCTTTGCCCGTTTTTTAATTGGGTTATATGTCTTTTTGTTGTTGAGGTTTTGCAGTATCTTGTAGATTTTAGAGATCAGACCCTGATCAGATATGGTCTAGCCAAAAATTTTTTTCCCAGTCTGTAGGTTGTCTCTTCACTCTTATGGTGAATTCTTTTGACTTCACAAGTGTTTGATTTTAGGAGCCCCCGGTTATCTAGTTTCTCTTCTGGTGTTTGTGCATTGTTAGTTATGTTGTTAATTCTGTTTATAGCGTGTATTAGGGCTGTTAGTGCTGTCCCTATTTTTTCTTCCATTACCTTTATTGTTTTCAATTTTGTATTTAGGTCTCTGATCCACTGTGAGTAAGTTTTTCTACATGGTGTGAGGTATGGGTCTTGTTTCATTTTTCTGCAGATGGATATCCAGTTATGCTGGCACCATTTGTTAAAGAGACTGTCTTTTCCTCAATTAACGGACTTTGGGCCTTTGTTAAATATCAGCTGCTCATAGGTGGATAAATTTACATCTGGATTCTCAAATATGTTCCATTCGTCTATGTATCTGTTGTTGTGTCAGTACCAGGCTGTTTTGACTACCTTGGTGGTATAACAAGTTCTAAAATCAGGTAGTGTGAGGCCTCCCACTTTGTTGTTCTTTCTCAGTAATGCTTTATTTATTTGGGGCCTCTTCCCTTTCCATATGAAGTTGGTGATTTGTTTCTGCATCTCATTAAAAAATGCCATTGGAATTTGGATTGTGATTGCATTGTATCTGTAGATCGCTTTGGATAGAATTGACATTTTTACAATGTTGAGTCTTCCTATCCATGAGCAAGATATGTTTTTCCACTTATGCAGGTCTCTTTTGGTTTCTTACAATAGTGTCTTGTAGTTTTCTTTGTACAGGTCTTTTACGTCTCTAGTTAGATTTATTCCTAAGTACTTTATCTTCTGGGGGCTTTTGTAAATGGTATTGATTTGGTGATTTCCTCTTTGAGGTTCTCTTTGTTGGTGTAAAGGAATCCAACTGATTTTTGTATGTTTATCTTGTATCCTGAAACTTTGCTGAAATCTTCTATTAGTTCCAGTAGTTTTC
>NW_004444060.1:5557989-5583093 GCF_000243295.1 Trichechus manatus latirostris | reverse complement strand
TAAAGGAATCCAACTGATTTTTGTATGTTTATCTTGTATCCTGAAACTTTGCTGAAATCTTCTATTAGTTCCAGTAGTTTTCTTGTGGATTCTTTGGGATTTTCTGTGTATAAGATCATATCATCTCAAATAGGGATACTTTTACTTCTCCCTTACCAATTTGGATGCCCTTTATTTCTTTTTCTTGACTTACTGCTCTGGCTAGGACCTCCAGCACAATGTTGCATAGGAGTAGTGATAAAGGGCATCCTAGTCTGGTTCTCGTTCTCAAGGGGAATGCTTTCAGAGTCTCTCCATTAGGATAATGTAGCCTGTTGGCCTTCTAAAAATGCCGTTAATTATGTTGAGGAATTTCCCTTCTATTCCTATTTTGCTGAGAGTTTTTATCATGAATGGATGTTAGACTTTGTCAAATGGCTTTTTCTGCATCAACTGATAAGATACTGTAGTTCTTATCTTTTGTTTTATTTATGTGATGGATTACACTGATTGTTTTTCTAATGTTGAACCATCCTTGCATAACTAGCATGAATCCCTCTTTGTCGTGGTGAATTATTTTTTGATATGTTGTTGAATTCTATTGTCTAGAATTTTATTAAGGATTTTTGCATCTATGTTCATGAGGGATACTAGTCTGTAATTTTATTTTTTTGTGGTGTCTTTACCTGGTTTTGGTATCAGGGTTATACTGGCTTCATAGAATGAGTTTTGGAGTATTCCATCCTTTTCTTAGTAGTAGTGGTGTTAACTCTTCTCTGAAAATTTGGTAGAATTCTCCAGTGAAACTGTCTGGGCCAGGGATTTTTTTGGTTGGAAGTTTTTAAATTACCTTTTCAATCTCTTCTTTTGTTATAGATTTATTTCATTCTCCTAACTCAGCTTGTGTTGGTTTAAGTAGGTAGTATATTTCTAGAAATTTGTCCACTTCCTCTAGGTTTTCAAATTTTTTAGAGTACAATTTTTCATAGTATTCTGTTATGATTCTTTTAATTTCAGTTGAGTCTGTTGTGATATCGCCCATCTCATTTCTTGATTCTGGTTATTTGCTTCCTGTCCTGTTTTTAATTTTGTCAATTTGGCCAATGGTTTATCAATTTCATTGATCTTTTCAAAGAACCAGCTTTTGGTCTTGTTAACACTTTCAATTGTTTTTCTATTCTCTATTTCATTTAATTCTGCTCTAATTTTTATTTCCTTTCTTCTGGTGCCTGTGGGCTTCTTTTGCTACTCCCTTTCTATTTGTTTGAGTTATAGGGTTAATGTTTGATTTTTGCCCTTTCTTCTTTTTGGACATGTGCATTTATTGTTATAAATTGACCTCTGAGCACTGCTTTTGCTGTGTTCCAAATTGTTATGGTAGGACGCATTTTCATTTTCTTTTGATTCTGTGAATTTCTCTATTTTGTCCTTACTTTCTTCAATAACCCGGTAGTTTTTGAGCAAGATGTTGTTCAGTTTCCATGTGTTTTATTTATTTTTTTTTCCCTTGCTTTTTCTATTATTGATTTCTACTTTTACGGCTTTATGTTCAGAAAGTTGCTTTGTAATATTTCGATGTTTTGGATTCTGTTAAATCTTGCTTTGTGGCCTAATATGGGGTCTATTCTGGAGAATGTTCCATGTGCATTTGAAAAGAAAGTATACTTGGCTGCTGTTGGATGGAGTGTTCTGTATATGTCTGTGAGAACAAGTTGGTTGATTGTGACATTTAAATATTCTGTGTCTTCATTGAGCTTCTTTCTGCATGTTCTGTCCTTCACTGAAAGTGGTGTGTTGAAGTCTCCTACTATTATAGTGGAGCTCTTTCTCTTTTCAATGCTGTTATAGTTTATTTTATCTATTTTGGACCCCTGTTGTTGAGTGCATAAATATTTACTATGGTTATGTCCTCCTGGTGTATTGACCTTTTAATCATTATACAGTGTCCTTCCTTATCCTTTGTGGTGAATTTTGCTTGTCTTTTTTGTCAGAGATTAACATTGCCACTCCTGCTCTTTTATATTGTTGTTTGCTTGATATATATACTTTTTCCATCCTTTGAGTTTTATTTCTTTGAGTCTAATGGTGTCTCCTGTAGGCAGCATATAGATAGATCATGTTTTTAAATCCATTCTGCCACTCTCTGTATCTTTATTGGTGCATTTAGACCATTTACATTCAGCATAATTATTGATAGGTATGAGTTTAGTGCTTTAATTTTGATGTATTATTTTTTTGTGTTGTTCACATTTTCTTTTTTCCCCTTTTCTGTGCTGAGTCGTTTTTGTTTACATATTTTCATCTTTTTCATTGTTGTTGATTTTGTATTTGCTGAGTCTTTATGTATTTCTTGTTTTAATTTTAATATGTAGGACTGTTAGTTTCTTTTGTGGTTACCATAATATTTATCTCTATTTTTCTAAGTTTAAACCAATCTTTTATTTCTGGATATCGCCTTTACTTCCTCTCCATATGAAACTTCTATGTCTACATTACTTAGTCCCTCTTTTTTGTTTTAATGTTGTCATCTTTTACATATTGACATCTCCGTTTCCCTATTTTCAATGATTTAGCTTTGATTTATTTTTGTGACTTCCCTATGTGTGTTAATATCTAGTTGTTTTTCTTGTGTTCTAGTCTTGGGTTGTTATCTGATGTTATTGATTTGCTAACTGAAGGACTCCCTTTAGTATTTCTTGTAATTTTGGTTTGGTTTTTATGAATTCCTTTAACTTCTGTTTATCTGGTAGTGTTCTAATTCCATCATCATATTTGAGAGACAGTTTTGCTGGATATATAATTCTTGGCTGGAAATTTTTTTCCTTGAAGGCTTTATATATGTTATCCCATTGTCTTCTTGCCTGCATGGTTTCTGCTGAGTAGTCGGAGCTTAGTCTTATTGACTATTGTAGATGACTTTTTATTCATCCCTGGTCACTCTTAAATTTCTGTCTTTATCTTTGGTTTTAGCAAGTTTGATTATAGTATGTCTTGGTGACTTTCTTTTGGGATCTACCACATGTGGGGTTCTATGAGCTTCTTGGATAGATATCCTCTCATCTTTCACAGTATCAGGGAAGTTTTCTGCCAACAAATCTTCAACAATTCTCTCTGTATTTTCTGTTATCCCCCCTGTTCTGGTACATCAGTTACTCGTAGGTTATTTTTCTTGATAGAGTCCCACATAATTCTTATGTTTTCTTCATTTTTTAAAATTCTTTTATCTGATTTTTCCTCAAATAAATTGGTGTCAATTGCTTTATCTTCAATCTCACTAATTCTGACTTCCATTGCCTCAATTCTGCTCCTGTGACTTTCTACTGAGTTATCTAATTCTGAAATTTTATTGTCAATCTTTTGGATTTCTATTTGCTGTCTCTCTATGGATTCTTGTAGCCTGTTAAATTTGTCATTATGCTCTTGTATAACCTTCTTAAGTTCCTCTGTTGCTTTGTCTGTATGTTCCTTAGCTTGGTCTGCATTTCGAATGATCTCCTTCCTGAGCTCTTGAAGGGCTCTGTATATTAATCTTTTGAATTTTACCTATAGTAATTTAATAAGTTCTCTTCCTCTGGGAGGTTTTTTGTTTTGGTCACTTGCCAATGCCATCACGGTCTGCCTCTTTATGTGATTTGATATTGACTGTTGTCTGTGAGCCATCAATAAGTTATTATATTTATTTATTTTATGTTTGCTTACTGTGTCATAGCTTCTTGTTTTGTTTTGTTTTGATATGGCCAAATAGGCTGGTCATGTAAGCTACTTTTATTATTGGTGTCTTTGAAGCTCTCACATCCTGTCACCAAGTGGTTAGAGCTGCTACTAGGTATGTGAGCCTATGAGTTTGTTTACTTTTTTTGTGTGGATTCAGCTCAGATGTCCAGGTCGTCTGTCACAGAGTTGTGGTGCAGGCTCTCAATTCAGTCCTAGACGTGCAGGGCTACATAGGGGTGATTAGAGCTGGCACAGGTTATCTGGCTGCAGTTGGCGGCTATGTGCTGAGCAAGGTAGGGGGCTGACATTTGCCCCTGAATTCCTGGGTGGAAGGTGTGTCTCTGTTCCCTAGAGCTCATAGGTGGATGGTTTTGCAGCCAGACTTTGGGTACCCGATGCTTTTGGCTGTAAGGACTTAGAGGCACCACTTATTCTCGGACCCGTCGTGGGTGGCTAGGTGGAGTGGGTAGAGTCCTCAGGCCTCTGATGTGGGTAGGTGAGGTCCCTGCTCAATGGGTAGGGCAGTATCAAATGTCAGGAATCTACCAGTCCCCCTTAGTTGTTGCAGTTGAAAACTGGCTTCATGTATATACCCTGTTGTACTATGCTAATGTGGGCCTACGCTGTTGAAATGGGCCCACACAGGTCTAGGCTGGGGTGAATGGCATTCAAAGTCCATAGACCCCTTATGCCTTTGCCTAAGCAAAGGGGCTGTGCCTGCCCTGAGTTCCCAGCTTAAGAAAGCTGGCATATTCTTTTTTTCCTGTTTGTTATTTGTTAATTTGTTCCCTCTCTAAAGCTGGGATAATGGCTCAGGGAGTGCAAAGGGACCCCACTTCAGGCCCAGGGGGCGTGGCAATCAGTGAAGCTGGCTCAGGACCAGAGCAGAGAGGGGAGGGGGCATGTGAATGGAAGAAAGGTACTTCCCGGAGGGGAAAGAGTTTTTTTGATCCTGCACAGTAGGTTAGACACTGGCACTTAACTTTTACCTATCTAGCATCGCTTTCCTCTGGTTCCACAGGTTTGTTCAGACTCTGCTGCTGGGTTTCTCCCAGTGTGGAGACGTGTCCCGAGCACTATGCTTGCTTCAGCCCACGTGCACAGCCTGTTCAGTCTGCAGGGTGCTAGGCAGGTCAGGTCTGGCAAATCCTCACTGCTTCTGAACTGTCTCTCCCTCCCTCTGCCGCTCAGTCCAACTCCTCAACTTTGTCTTTGAGATTCAGGGCTCATAGTTTGTCATGTATAATCGATTCATGGTTTTTTCAGGTCTTTGTTGTAAGAGGGACCACAGGAAGCATCTGGCTACTCCATCATCTTGGCTCCGCCTCCTACTGTTATGTTTTTTAAGAGAAGGTTTTTTTCCTGTATAATACATAATCTTCCCAGCTCAAGTTATCTATCTTCTCCAATCCATTCTAGATATCACTGACTTTTATTTCCTTTGGATCCCAGACATAAGTTTATTGTATTCTGTTATAAAAATTTAGATAGTTATACTTTTTTTTAGAGTAGAGTCTAATCCCTTTCATCTATCATTCAGAGCTCTCCACAATGCATTAATTTCTCTCTTGTTTATTATTTCCTAATGTTGATTCAAATTAACTCCATACAGGCATTTAATTTCTAACTTGAACATGGTTATTTCCCTTATACCTGATGACTAGGCAGTCATCTGATGAATAGTTTTTTGGTCACCATTTCTTATTTCAATGTGTTTCCTTCACGTAATGAAATTCAAATACCAATTCTTTAAAAATGTTTAATAAATCTTATGGTAACAACATTCTAATCTCTGTGTTTAGATAGATCTTGTTTCTGTAACAGCTATTATGGAGATGTCTATCTCATCCTCTTGTTTTTTTTTAAACTCACTCCTACATATTTTGAAGCATGGCATTTACCCAATATACATGTATTTTATCGTTTTGTACATGGGCCAGATAAGATGTGGGATGACATTGACAGTACTTACTTTTTGCCAGAAAATATTCTAACAACTTTTTAAAAACTAATATTATGAGAACTTCCTTAACATGATAAAGACATTTATAAAAATCCCACAGTGAATAGTATACTCAATAGTGGAGGACTGAAATTTTCCCTCATAGATTCATGAGCAAGACAAGGAGGTCCACCTTTCCGTCTACTATTTAACATTGTACTAGAATTTCTAGCCAGAGCAATTAGTCAATAAAAAGAAATAAAAGTCATTTAGATTGAATGGAAGAAGTAAAACTCTCTATTCACAGATGACACGATCTTGTATATAGAAAACCCCAAAACATCTACAAAACAAAAGCCAAAAAAAAAAAAAAAATCCACTAGAGCTAATAAATAAATTCGGAAAATTTGCAGGGCTCAAGATCAGCATACTAAATTCAGTTGTGTTTTTATACACTAGCAATGAACAATCCTATAATGAAATTAGGAACTTCCATTAATTGTATCATCTAAAAGAATATTATACCTAGAAATAAATTTAACCATAGAGGTGGAAAACTTGTATACTGAAAACTATAAAACATTACTAAAAGAAGACCTATATAAATAGAATGACATCCTGTCTTCATTAATCGAAAAACTTAGTATTGTTAAAACGGCAATAAAACGCAAAGGGATCTACAGATTAAATGCAATTTCTATCAGATTTCGTCTGGTCTTTTTGATAAAAATAGAAAAGCTGATCCTCAAAATCATATGATATTGCAAGGGGACTCAAATATCCAAAAAAAATCTTGAAAAAAATGAACATAGTTAAAGGACTCACACTTCCCATTTTCAAAATTTACTACAAAGCTACAGTAATCGAAAAGGTGATACTGGCGTAAGGATAGGCAGATAATGCAAAGGGATAGAATTTACAGTACAAAAATAAAGCTATATCTCTTGGAAAACTGGTTTTAACAAGGTTTTCAAGATCAGTCAAAGGAGAAAAAACAGTCTTTTCAAGAAATGGTGCTGGGACAACTGGGTTTCTACATGCAAAATAATTTATTTGATTCCCTACCTCACACCATATACAAAAATTAACTCAAAATGATAAATACCTAAACGTAAGAGCTAAAACTATAAATTCTTAGAAGGAAAAATAGGTGTAAAACTTCATGACTTTGAATCTGGCAATGAACTCTTAGATGTTATATCAAAAGCACAAGCAACAAAATAAAAAATAGATAAACTGAACTTTTTCAAAGTAAAAAAAATGTACATATCACAAGATATTTTAAAGAAAGTGGAAAGGCAATTGTTATGGATTGAATTGTGATCCCCTAAAAAATATGTTGAAGCTTAAACACTGGTATCTGTGAATGTGACTTTGTTTGGAAACAGGATGGTTAAAGATGGTATCAGTTAAGTTAATACGAGGTCATACAGGAGTAGGTGGGTCTTAATCCAACCTATGTGTGATGTTCTTATGAAAGAGAAGAGACCCAGAGACAGAAGGAAGATGTCCATGTGATGATACAGTTATGCTGCAGCTGCAAGCTGAGGAATGCCTGGATCTACCAGAAGCTAGGAGAGACGAGAAAGGATCTTTCTCTAGATCCTCTGAGAGAACACGGTGCTAAATTCAGGCTACTAGCCTCCAGAACTGTGAGATTAAAAAAAAAAAAAAAAACCTCTTCCTGAAACCCCACACTTTCTGGTATTTTGTTACAGCAGAAATGGGAAAGTAATACAACCATCTACAGAAAAATGTTTAAAAATCATATATCTGATAAGGGTCTAGTATTCAGAATATAAAATGAACACTTACTAATCAACAACAAAAAGACAAGCAACACAATTTTAAAAAACTTGAATAGACATTACTTCAAAAATATACAAATGAAATGACTAACAAGCACATAAAAACATGTTCAGTATCATTAGTTATTTGGGAAATGTAACCTGAAGCTACAATAAGATGCCACTTCATACTCACTAGGATGGCTATAATACTACTAAAATAATAAAAAAGAAAAATAACAAGTGTTCACAAGGATGTGGAGAAATCGAGCCCCGTGCATTGGTAGTGAGTATATAAAATCTTGGAACCACTGTTGAAAACAATTTGCTAGTTCCTCAAAAACTTAAATATAGAATTTCCATTTGACACAGGAATTTCACTCTAGGCATATATGGAAAAGAACTAAATATGTGCTGAAATAAATAATTGTACAGAAATGTTTATAGCAACACTCTTCTCAAGGACCGAAAGATAGAAACAACTCAAACGCCCTTCAACGGGTGAATGGAGAAACACATTTTGGTATATACATACAATGGGATATTATTCAGCCATAAAAATAGAACAAAGTACCGATACTCACAACAACATAATTGAAGCTGGAAATCGTGCTAATTGAAAGAAGCTATGCACGAATAGTCATATATTGTGTGATTCCATTTTTATGAAATAGTCAAGACAGGTAAATCAATAGAGATAGAAAACAGATTGGGGGTTTCCAGGAGCTGGGGCAAGGGTGAAATGGGGATAACTGCTTAAATGGGTATGGACCTTTATTTTGAGGCGATGAAAATGTTTTGGAGCAAGGTAGAAGGGGTATTCACACATCATTGCGAATGTACTAATTGCCACTGAATTGCTTACTTTCAAATGGTTATATTTATGTTAGGTGAATTTCGCCTCAATATAAAAAAATAATATTATCTTAGTTTTGAAGAATAAGGATAGGGAGACACAAAGAAGTTAAGCAGCTTATCAGAATCCATATACAAATTCAGAGGCAAAGCTTAGAGGATGATGTCAAGCCCTGTTAGTTCAAAGCCCACGATCTGACTTAAAATATTTACTTGAATTAATATAACAGACTCTTTAGTCATAGTGCCTGGATTTGTACGCCAGCATCGCCACTTACTGTCTGTGCGAACTTAGTCATGTAAGTTAACCACTTTAAGTCCCATATTTCTGAAATATAAAGTGGAGGTAAGCATGCATGCATTGTTGTTGACAGTTACATAAGACATTTATGCAAATTCCTCAATAGAGCCATGGGTGCACATAAATGCTTAATAAAGGTTAGATGTTGTTATTATCTCAGCAAAAGCTATCTAATTTATAATCATGAAATATTATTCTTTTCTGCCTAGTCCTGCTTCAGTTTAAGGGTAAAAATTCAAATTCACATGAAAAAAGGGACATTGGGTCAGATACATCAAAGTCTGAATTGCTGGATCTGCTACTTACAAACTGAATGACCTTGGGAAAATTAGTTATGTTTTCTGAATTCCAGAAACTGTGCCTGTCAGATGGTGCTATTACCAGCTATCATGAATAACACAAAATAATAATATCCTATCTAATATGCAGTTGTTGCTGCTAGTTGCCATTGAGGTGGCTCCAACTCATGGTGGCCATACATTTAATGTAATGAAATGTTGCACGGTCCTGTGCCATCATCATGAACATTGTCAGGTTTGACTCCGTAATATGTAGTACACACACAATAAATGTATAGCTATAATAATGATTTTTTTTATTTCACTGACTCATTCCTCTTTCCTAATAAAACATGCACAATGTATCATATTTTATGAGACACTTGACTTCTAATGATACTAGGTTTTCTCTGGGAATGATGTAGTTGAAATTTTGTATAAGAATTTCATGAAATATATGTAGATGTCTATGTGCTTGTGTATGGAGAGAGAGAGAGGCATCTAGTCTTTAAATAGAAGTTTTAGTCCTAAAATTTCCCACAAATGGAATGGAATGTACATATCCAGAGTGCTATTCTACCCATACAAGGACAGACACACACACATACACACGCACACTTTATGGGAGAGAACTTTTCTCATTATAGTGTCAGAGAACTACTCTCCACAGGTTCCAAATGAGCAACATCATGATAAATGAAGAAAATATTAAAATTGTCAAGGATTTCATTTTACTTGGATCCACAATCAATGCTCATGGAAGCAGCAGTCAAGGAAACCAAACAATGCATTGCACTGGGCTAATCTGTTGCAAAAGACCTCTTTAAAGTGTTAAAAAGCAAAGATGTCACCTTGAAGACTAAGGTGAGCTTGACCCAACCATGGTGTTTTCAATTGCCTCATATGCACGCGAAAGCTGGACAGTGAATAAGGAAGACTGGAGAAGAATTGACAGCTTTGAACTATGGTGTTGAGGAAGAATATTGAATATACCACGGAATGCCAAAAGAACAAACAAGTCTGTCTTGGAAGAAGTACAGCCAGAATGCTCCTTAGAAACAAGGATGGAGAAACTTGTCTCATGTACTTTGAACATATTATCAGAAGAGACAAGTCATCGCACTTGACAAAGTAGAGAGTCAGCAAAAAAGAGGAAGAGCCTAAAGAAGATAGATTGACGGAGTGGCTGCAATAATGGGCTTAAGCATAAAAACAAATGTGAGGATGGCGCAGGACCAGGTAGTGTCTTGTTCTGTTGTACATAGGGTCTCTGTGACTTGGGACCAACAGGACAGCACCTAACAACAACAATCTCTTCAGAACTTCTAACGAAATTGGAATCGATTCATCTATCCTTTTAAAATAAAAATCAATCAATTAAATAATAGTGGAATTTGAAGCACCCATTTAGTTTAGTTGAAAAATGAGTGTATTACTTATGCGTGAGTTTGGGCTTGGGTGTGCCAACATTGTTGTTGAAGATACTGCAAATCATTCTGGAAAAAATGCCTATACCAAATTTCATCAGGTAAAACAAAAAACTTCTTAAAGGTTAATATCAGAAGCACTGGGTCAGAAAATATGACTGAGTTTCTGACTCAAATATTATTTTGGAATAATTCCAGAATAGATATGGACTTAAATCCTTATTTTCTATTACCTTATAATTATTTAACTGTCACTTAAATTATTGAAATTATTTATACTCACTGAGCCTAGAACTCTTTGTATAAAATATTAGAACAAATATATTTACCCCAAAGCCTGGTTGCAATTAAAGAAAATGCTTTATATAAAAGCTTAGCAACATTTTGTACTTTCCACCATTGTAATTCACATTAAAAATTTTGAATCCTTAATTAGATCATTTATATTTTAAAATTGATATATTCACCATTTCCTAAGATGTTTTTGTACAATTACATAAGATATATGCATATGTCTGTATATACATTTACATTATTTTTAACTAAGATACTAAATTGTTTGAATCCAACAAAGTACTTCTTGTGTTACCGGCAAAATATATTTGCAAGACAGATAATTATAATTTAATTTTGTCTCTGCCTTCACTTTTATTTTTAAGATTCAAACTTTTTTTTAAAGTTTACATTTGTATTAAAATCCCTTAGATACATGCAAAAATTTGTGATGTTACTGGAGAAAAAGTATTTGGTCTGTTGGAGTCAGCATTTTTATTTTTTTAACTTTAATGTTTCTTTTTATTTAGGGATAATATTTCAAAAAATGCTATGAATATTTTTCCTCGTTATACTTCAGTCAGCATTTTCACATGTGTATCCAATAGATTGGGAGAAAAAATGGCAGTACAACCGGAAGGCTGAAAGTTTAAACACAAGAAAGCCTAGATACAGAGAAGGCATAGTTGTCATAGCAACATAATCTTTCTATATTCACATTATCCTTTTCCTTACTAGAAGTATTTCAAAGCTCCACAGAGTTATTCCAAATGGTATGGGAATACAGTCTATGTGCATTTAATATAGAACTCTAAGGTACTGATGTAACAGTCCATATTCAGTAGAAGAAACATTTTGTGTCAAATTTAATACAGAGAGTATCATTTAAAGGGGATTTCCAATGATACACACTTTTTGGAATAATGCATAGTTAAGTCTAAACTTTTGTCTTTTTTCATCCCATAGTAATATAGTAAAATCATCCCAGGGAGTTACCAAATTTTTCTTTCATTTCTAAGTAGGTTTTCACCGATTTATCTTCAGATTAAGAATATTACATGGATACTAACTTCATAGTCTGATACTTGATCTTTTTCTAGAAAATAAACAACAACAAAATCTTCACATTAGAGAAGACGATTATGAAATAAACTTTTTTTTTGTTTAGGAAATACTTTCTATTTGGTTTCCTTTACTTACTGATTTAATGGATTAAAATTGTTTGTGCAATTAATCACCAAACTAGCATACATGTGTATAATAAGCTATTGTAAAGTGAGAAAAATAGAAATAAGATAACATATCAAAAGAGAAAAATAAAATATTACGTGTAGAAAATGCAATATAAATAAGAATGAACTTGAGTGATTTTAAAAATAATTGTACCTCTACTTCAAATATCTGGAAAAAAATCAGCAACAAACTTACAATACCTTAAGCATAAGTATTAAAAAATGGCTTTATGTTGTCAAAACTTCATAATAACAAACTTTGTTTAAAAACTAATCTCTCCTAGAACCTTTGTTAGCATACAAACATATTACATTATATATTTTTGATGAACATTAAAGACTAAGTAATTAAGAATACATGTCATCTGGTCTATTCAGAATTATATAAATGCAAAGCAATGATGTAATTTAATATATCATAGTCTTTTTTCAGGTCTCTGGGTGGTGTAAACAGTTAAGTGTTTGAGTATTAACAGAAAAGTTCGCTGCTCGAACTCGTCCAGAGGCACCTCAGAAGAAAGGCCTGGCGATCTGCTTCTGTAAGGTCACAGCCATTAAAACCCTAGGGAGCAGCTCTACCCTGAAACACAAGAGTTGCAATGAGTTGGACTGACTCAATTGCAACTGGTTAGTCTTTTTTCATATTAATTTTCTCACTCAACACTGAGCTTAGTTAAATCTATCAGAATGCATTTGTGAAGATCTAGGTAAAATGATCCGATGGCAGTGGGTTTGGTTTGTTTAGGTAAAATGAGACACTTTTGGGGATGGGGTAAGTGGTATAAAAGGCATTAGTTGTGATGGCCTGGGAAGACATGACATAGTGTCTGAAGTGTCTGGAAACTTTTCTGCAAGGACATAGTACATTGAGTAAAACCAGGTGAACAGCAAGTAAGAGCTGAGAATGGAAAACAAGTAGCTGGAAACTGTGAAGAGTGGGAAAGCAGTAGTGAGGGACAAAGGCAAGGTCCTAATGCAAGGTCTATTAGCAGATTCCATGGTTATGGATGGGCCTCATCACTCTGGTTAGGGGAGCAGGCATTACATTATATAACGTCAGTGGCCATGGTGTACTTTGTCTAATATTTACTTTGCTTCAGTTTTAATTTATTTAGTATCCCGTGGTTATAGAAAATTTCAGGGAATTTTTTTTTCCCTTTAACTTAAAGCATAGCCAAATTGACCATGTTGGATTCAGATGGAGCAAAACAACTATTTCTCAAATTTGACTGTGCTACCTTGGAGCCCTGGTGGCGCAGTGGTTAGGAGCTACGGCTGCTAACCAAAAGGTCAGCAGTTTGAATCCACCAGCTGCTCCCTGGAACCCTCTGGGGCATTCTACCCTGTCCTATAGGGTCACTATGAGTCAGAATTGACTCAACAGCAATGGATTTACCTTGGACATTGTTACATCTAAATAACAGAACTGGTGGTGAAGAAGAAAACATTTTCCTCTGCTACTCGTTCCCCGGAAGTTAGAAATGTAAATGCCTGGCATGTAAGGGAAATTTTGCTGAAAGTTGTCAGCTCCCCCTCTGATATGGATTACAGAGCCTTTGGAGAATGGTAATCTCTTCATTTATCACAGATAAAAAAAAAAAAAATGCCCATCTTCAAGGCATGCGTTTTTTAAAAAACGTTGTCAACTTTATAAAATAATAAATTTATCAGTGACACAAAATTTTTAAAAATATGAACTCTAATTGAGTAAAACCATGTGATTCCACAACAGGAATTTAAATGCTGATATGTATATTTGTACAAGAGCATAACAAGGAACCAGTAAGTAATAAAGTCACAGTCTACTCTATGTCAGAGCTTTATGTTTTAGTTGTTGTATGGAACAATTCTTCAACTTCTCCCCTTAAACTAATTAATTTTCTCAAATCTAAAGAATAATAATGAAAGTTTTCACATTACTCAACTACAATCAATAGTGGATTTTTTAAAAGCTTCGTAATTCTTACATTAATTCTAGTGTGTCCCTTTTTGTTTTAAACCTAGAAAACTATATATCAGTGTTCACAATTTCACGTCATTTTAATATAAAAATCAAAACTGAAACCACAAGATTAAAATTCAATGACAGCAAATATACAGAATTAACATGTCAATTTGTTTTAAACCAGAATTTTTATGTGAGATTTGATTTTGAAATAACTTTAATAAAATAATTTACATACTTCATTTATGAAGGAAAAAAGATTAGACTGTGTCAAAGCTCATTTCTTTCGAGCCTACCTATTTTTTTACTACAATGAAATACAGGTATTTACTGTACTTTGCTTGGAATTAATAAATTTTATTTTTTCTTATTTAAATTAAACAAAAAAATCCCGAGACCCTTAATATCATTTAAAATTTGTATCAATGGTAATACCCCAATTCCCCCCACTGCCTGGACAAATGCGACATTTAAGAACCTAATTTATAATTTTAGAAATAGATATTTTAGGGGATAATTTAAAATATTCTCAAGTACTTAAAACTGGCTAGGAAGACTTAGGGAAATGGGAGAGAGGATTGTTTTGGCAGGATTTACATTGAATTCGGAAGTTTAAAAAAAGATTAACTTATAAATAATAATTCAGAATATACTTAATCCCTCAGTTGCAGATAAGCAGATAGATTTGATTCTCTGACATATCATTTAGACATTTTAGGAACATGTACTATGATAAAGTTCACCATCATAATATATTTCATCTTATAGCAGGAGTAAAGGAAAAATTAGCTGATTCTTCAGTAACTAATGATAGGTATCCATGTTTTATCCTCCCTGTTGTACTTCAAGAGACAAAACCATTTGTTAGCAATATTATTTAGTTTAGCACGGGGTAATTAGGGTTGACATTGGTTCAGCCTCAAACGGATATTTTCTTTCATTTTTTTTTTTTTTTTTCCAAACCAGATCAGCACCACCTACATATAATAGTGACACTACCGGTATCGACAATAAATATTGTTAATTCCCAATGTAATCCAAGAGAAATGGATGACCTGATTTAGAAATGTGAGGCAAAACCCATTATTTTTGCAAGAGGTTATAACATATGGACTTCACAGCATTTAGTCATTAATCGAAAAGGAATGATAGACTCCCAACCAATATTTATTGAGCCCCTGCTGTGTGTCAGTTAATCTCGTACTTTTAAAAAGTATAGTAGACAACATAATGCAGTCCTTTGGATTGCTGTGGAGATTATAGATTATATTTTTACTTTTTGAATGTATGGCAGGAATATTTACTGCTCACTAGGTCAGTCATACTGACTCTCAACAGGTTCTTTGGCCTCTTTTCCCCTTGATGATAGATTAATGAACTTTTATCTTTGCATGCAGCTTGGCCTCTGGTCTTGTCCAGTCTTTAGAAAGCAATTTGATATCCTACCTACATGGTGAAGTCCTTCCTCCTCTAATAGTCATTCCTCTTATCAGAAAAGCTGAGGGCTTTTGACAGCAAAAATGATCCAATTGGTTTTCATTAATAACCCAGTAATGATTTTATCCTAGAAGCATTTAACAAGAAGGAAACTGTAATGGTTAATGTTATGTGTCAACTTGGGTTGGCCATGATTCCCAGTGGTCTGGTAGACATTATGTAATCACCCTCCATTCTGTGATTTGATGTAAGCAGCCAATCTGTTGGAAGGGGAGTTAGTTGAGGAGTGTGACCTGCATCCAATATATATGGATGTTCTGGCAAAGCTCACATTCTCTCTTGATCCTGAACTCTTCTCGTGGTCTGACCTCTGGTTCTTAGAGACGCCTTCAGCCATTCCCTTGATCTTCAGATTTTTAATTTGCTAGCTCCTGCAACCCCCTGAGCCAGCAGTCTGCCACTTGACTTGCAGATTTTGGGTTTGTCGGCCCCTGCAATCACCAGAATCTGGAAAAACATTTAGCCTGCCACCTGACCCACTGATTTGGGATTTTTGAACCCCCACAATTATGTGAGCCATTTTCTTTAAGTAAATCTCTCTAAATACATTTATATATATGCTTCACTGATTTTGCTCCTTTAGAGAACCCAGCCTAAAACAGAAGCTTTGATTAAATTATTTGCTAAAGACAGGCAGTTCAAAGTTAAGTGGGCTGTAGCGCTGAGTGGGTTTAAGAAAGAGTCATCACACACCCACAAACTGGTGTATACAAAAGGCTAATGCTAAAGAGTGAAAAAAGTATATATGTGGATGACAAAGATGGCAGATTTCTTTCAGAAATATTGGATCAAATATTCACAATTGTCTATTTTTTACCCTCCTCCCTGCCTTTACCAAACTTTAGTCAGACATCTCTTCCCCACAGGCCCTTACTTTGGGCTTGCACCCAAGGCTTCAAAAAAAAACAAACAAACTTGTTGCTGTCAATAGATTCCGATTCATAGCAACCTGTTGCCATACAGTCGATCCCTAATCATAGTGAGCCTATAGGACAGAGCAGAACTGCCCCATAGAGTTTCCAAGAAGTGCCTGGTAGATTCGAACTCCTGATCTTTTGGTTAGCAGCCATAGCTCTCTATCACTAAGCCACCTGTGTTTCCACCCAAGGCTTAGGGAGCACTAAAATACAAAACATTGCCCCTTAAACATTCTTCCTGAGAATCTGCTAGCCACAGTGAGAGACGCATTTTCTGTCAGACCACACTGATCATTCTGTCTACTCACTCTTCTCTGTTGCTCTATTTCCTCTTAAAACTTTCTGCTGGCCCTGCATAACCTTACAGAATAAAAGAAAAGTATTTTTTGTTGATATTTTAGGTTTGATTTTGAGACCCATGCGAATTTCTGAGACATCTCTCCTTACCTAAATTCTAGACTTGTGTTTATCTGATAGATTTTACAACATATTATTACAGGTTTCTCCCAAAATGTCTTCTCTCAGATATTGCTTGTTATGTGTCTCTACATGAAGTGTTACACGTGTTTATATGCTTGTCCTACCCGGACCACATAAAGAAGGAAGTCTCTGATTAATTCTTCTCCCAATGACATTTTAACTATTTTTTCTCCATTAACTTTTACCTGAATCTGCATGACTAAAATTTTTTTCTTCTCAAAATCTACAAAGTTTTTTAACTTTTCAGAGATTGAGCAATTGTCCTTGACTCCTTGGAGGAAAAAAAAAAAAAGGAAGTTACTAAAATTCTTATTTAACAATAGAATCCACAAAGACTCAACTCCAAACACTTGTGGAAAGCCTAGGAGACTCAAGGGACAAAAGAAAACTAAAAGAATACGCCCAGTTTTAGTTCTACCATTACAATAATACAATATTCCCTAAAGATACATCGATTAGTACTTCAAATTGCCCATCCCCTAATTTGACTAGTAACTAATTTGATGCCGTAGGTACATTTAAAAAAATTTCTTCCTACATATTTCCCTTCTTTAAGAGGCTGAATTGAAATTCACTGAAATGTTTTCATCCTCCTGAATCTCATTAAACTAGGAAAAAGTGATCTGCACAATTTGTATGTTAAATTCAAAGTTTTAAATGTATTTAGCTTATTAACACTCAACACTTTTCTTCATATTATGTCCACCTGGAATACATATAGCATATCTTAATCTTTGAGAAGACAAAGATACAAACTTAAACCAAAGGAAAAGAAAACGTGAGTCCCTTTTTTTGTCCACAATTACTTACCCCTTTTTTTGAATTTTGAGGACTTAGATATTGGAATGATCAAGACAAAGAATACATAATCTGCTGATAGCAGGAAATGGGAAATCTGATGCTTTGTACTCACACGAACATATGCACATACAAATATATGATAAATAGATACGTGTTGTTGTTATTGTTTTAGTTACCGTCAAGTCATCTCTGACTCATGGCAACCTTATGGATAACTGAAGGAAGTGTTATCTGGTCCTACACCATCTTCCTGATCTTTGGTATGTTTGAGTCCACTGTTGAGGTTACTGTGTAGTACCTTCCAACCTACATGGCTCATCTTCCAGCATTCTCTTGGACAATATTTTGTTGAGAACCAAAGGGATTTCACTGACTAATTTTCAGAAGCAGATCACTAGGCCTCTCGTCCTAGTCTGTCTTAGGCTGGAATCTCCACCAAAACCTGTCCACCATGGGTGACCCTGCTTGTATTTGAAATAATGGTGGCATCACAGCAATATACAAGCCGCCACAGTTTGACAAACTGATAGGCAGGTGGTGGATAGATAGATACAAATACAGATATCAAGTAATGTGGGCAGGAGGTATTTCTTATTTTATCTTTTTCTTAACTATTTCTGATCCCATCTGTGGGCGTCAGGAGAGAGGGAAATCCAGGGATGAGGTTAGGATAAGATTAGTAATATTATATGGGCAATACATGTTAATTTAAAAGCAAAAATGTAAAATTGACAGATGGCTCTTTCAAGTTATCAGAATGGTTGTGTGTGACTAGCATGTAGCCATATTTTTCTTATTATTCTTAGAGCAAGCTGACATGGCAGAATCTGATTTTCCAAAGCTCTCCTCTAATAATTGGGTATAATTGTCCTGGCAACTTTTTGAAAATGACTGAAGAACTATCACTGCTGGATAGTACTTGGTAAAAGAATGAGAGAAAGACTTCTGGAAAGGCATCAAAGATTTTAGCTGCTCTTTCCTCTGTCATTCTCTATATTTTTGTAAATTTATTATATTATTAAACCTTTTTTGTTGTTTCAACAGTGTTTCTTGGTGGTCATTAAGTAGTTAGTCCCATGAAAATGGAAGCTTCACAATACTAGAGTAGAAATTATTATACATCTTTTTTTTTTCCTATTTTTATATGAAAGAAATATTTTAGGAAGAAATATTTTTAATATGCAACTGAATTTACTCTACCTCGAAGACAATAAGTCATATCACCCATATTATAATTCAAGTAGTTGAAATCTCAAATTGTATTTATTCTTTTAGGTTTCAAAAGTATAAAAACTTTTGAAGTCCCTGTTACTAAGTATTACAAGGTATTTTATATTAGTGTAACATAATAAAAGGGAGTCATGAACACTTACGTTTCAAACCCAAATCTGACATCTACTTGCTCTAGAACCTTGAGCAGGTTCTTTAAACCTTCACTTCCAAATATGTAAAATATGGGTACATTATTCTCTTGCTCAGCATAGGGAGGAACAAATGACATTAAATTGGAGCGCTCATTTTCATGGAAAAATGTATTTCAAGATAAATTTAAATGGAACTTGTGATGTCTCAATTAGATGATTAAATAATTTGCTTTTGGGCAAACAGGAGTAGGTTTGGATACTTATTTCATTGATATTCATATTCTTTTCAGCCTCTCATTAGAAACAAAATGTTCTTATTCATATGCAGATTCCTTACCTTGTAGCATAGTCGTACAGACTTGGGAATTGAACTAATGCCATACTTCAAAGGAAACACTTGCCTCCTCAATTTCATGTCATTTTCTTTATATAACGTGGATCTCATTCAGCTATTCGTATAGGGGATTTTCTATGCTTCAGTTGCTTTACTAATTTGTTCAGCATTAACCTTTTTTCCTACATGATCAGAATGTTGTTCTTTTATAGGTACACTATCATGTATTTATGCTGAATATACCCTCTCTACTTACATATGCATTAGGTACATGACAAAACTCAATTCCAATTATGTTTCAGGATGAGTTGTTGAAAAGGCTACTGCTTATAATTCTTACTCTGTTTATGGTGGTGATTGCTAGAAGTTACTGTTAAATATTTAGCTGGCATTTACAATGTGCCAGTAGTAGGTTTCCTTGAAACATAAAGAGTCAAAGCATTCTCCCTACAGCAGATAGGACAACAACATAAAATACTGACTGAAATTAAAAATTCTAAACAGTAAAAAAAAAGAAATTTAGATGAATAGAAACAGTTTCCATTAATTTGTTCAGTTGTTTTTGGATACTATGTAAATGTTAAAATAAAATTTTGATATAAAATGGAATTTTATATATATAAATATAGATATATATGTGTGTGTGTTTGTATATACATATATATATATATAGAAGTGTATATATAACCTGTTGCTGTCTAGTTGATTCCGACTCATAGTGACCCTATAGGACAGAGTAGAACTGCCCCATAGGATTTCCACGGAGTGGTTGGTGGATTCAAACTGCCGACCTTTTGGTTAGCAGCCAAACATTTAACCACTGTGCCACCAGGGACCCATGTATATATAAATACAGACAGATAGACAGATAGACAGGCAGACAGATGTAATAAAATGGTTCCTTTTTCAGGTAATTTGTTAAAAGTATTTTTTGCCCTGACGTATTTGGGATATGTTCTAAATAGGGCAAAGTTATGACAAGCAGAATTATGTATATTCTGGAATATGTTACTGATTCTTTTGGCAGATGTTTAACACTTGGTCTCCCTGGTTTGAGAAGTGAAATAAAAGGGTTTAACCAAACAGTTTTGTTATTCAAAGGATACCTTCTATTACCATTCAGTGAACTCAGATTGGATTATCTATAGAACTTTGATCTCTTAGATGATATATTTGAGAGCTAGTGTAAGAAAACATAACCTGTCTTGAAAATTAATACATCAAATAAATGTTGCAATATTGTTAAACTTGTATAGAATGGAAAATATGATATATTTTAGAAATAATAAGGAATTTTAATTGCCTTCTTAAATTCTAATTTTGAAAATCTCCAACTATATGACATGTTAGTTATGTAGAAGAGTGTTTACAGATATTTGAAACATATCTAGCATCATTCAGGAGATATTCCTTGTGAAGGGTTTTGAGCGAAGTGAATTATCTATTTGAAGGTAAGACACATACAATGTTTTCCTTGAATTGTATCTTCCTGTCTAAAGATGAACCTACTTGAAGAGAAATTTTAAAATGGCTATCTAGGGAGAAGAGCAGTTGTGATGAAACATGCCTGCATGATTAGGTAGGAGAATGTCTTTGAGAAAATCTACACTTTGACAACCTGTCGTTGTTACTATAGTTCCTTTGCTCATATGTTTATTAATTTAAACATGCATGTGCCTGAAGAAATTGAAGGTAAAATTTAATGAAAAGATGGTTATTTCACATATTTGTTATCTTTTTATTAGCAGCATATCAGCTAAAACGCGTTGTGTAGCAAATATCAGAACATTTCAAATAAAACTGGTTTAACAATATATATATATTTAATTCCCAAACATGATGTCTACAGGCAAGGTGGGCTTCATTGTTGAGTGATTCAACAACTAATACCTCTATCCAGGATACCTTTCGATCTCTGTTGCCTCATATCCAGTGGGTAGACTCTCTTTAGATTAGTTTCCCTTGCTGTTATAAGATGGCTTCAGCAGATGCGACACTAACTTTCTGACATGGCAAAGTTCAGAGCAAGAAGGGAGTCAAAAGTTTATGTCTTTTACCGTATTTTTACGCAAACAACACATGCCTTCTACATTTGTTTGTCAATTGCTCCCTTCCCCCATGAGGTATTTTCACAAGTGTGCTATGCTAATTATATAACAGCAGCATGCTGAAAAAAAAAAGTATAGAGGTGCTTACAAAAATACCTCACGGGGAGAGGAAGCAGTTGGCAAACAAACATAGAAGGCCACGTTATTTGAATAAAAATACACTATATGAGCAGTGGCCTTTTCCCAGAAACACTTTACAATGGCCAGCATTGGATCAAGCATTCAACAATACACCAATCTCTAGCAGATACATGGGCTTACCATGATTTGGGTGGAATGTATATCGTGGAGTCAAGAATAAAGACATCTATGTAAAGATTTCTTTACTATGACTAAAATGCTTTAGGGATCTCAACAACAACAGCAGCAAAGACAAGGTGACTGGGAAAACACGAACATGAGGACCTCAGGAATCTGAGTGTACTCTCTCCTCTGACTTGGGGAATAACAACAACTAAGTCAGAGTAGTAATAAGAAACAAAAATAGCTTCACACAGCTTGCTCTAGGAAAGAAAATTAGAAAAGAATAAGTCTGGGCCTAAAAAGGGTCTATAATAATGTATTGCATTTTGCAAATACGCAGCAAAAGTCCTCTTTAACGTGTTAAAAAGCAAAAATGTCTCTTTGAGGACTAAGGGCGCCTGACCCAAGTCATGGTATTTTCAATTGCTTAATATGTATGCAAAAGCTAGACAATGAACAAGGAAGACTGAAGAAAAATTGATGCCTTTGAATTATGGTGTTGGCAAAGAATATTGAATATACCATGGACTGCCAGGAGAATGAACTAATCGGTCTTGGAAGAAGGACAGCCAAAATGCGCTTTAGATGTGATAACAGGGAGACTTCATCTTAGGTACTTTGGACATGTTACCAGAAGAGGACATTACCTGGAGAAGGACATCATGCTTGGCAAAGTAGAGGGTCAGCAAAAAAGAGGAAGACCCTCAATGAGATGGATTGCCACAGTGGCTGCAACAATGGGCTCAAACATAGCAACAATTGTGAGGAAGGTACAGGACTGGGCAGTGTTTCGTTCTGTTGTACATAGGGTTGCTACGGGTCGGAACTGTCTCAATAGCACCTAACAACAATCTTCAGAACGTTCTCTGGAAATGTCTTTAAGGAAAAACAGGTGAGAAACAGACCATACTTCTATTTTTCTCTTCAGGTTATTAGCCAGTGCAGATTAACCATGAAATTTTTTTCTATTTAGAAAATCTCATTTTCAACTCTTGGCATTCAAATGAAGAAACTGTCAAATCAAGACAGCAGGCTACCCAAATTAGTTAAAAAACTTCTATCAGTGGACATATTTATGATTTAATGTCAATTTGAAAAAGTCCTTTTGTACAATATACATTGCATTCTGCTATTAAGCACAAAATCTTCTGAGAGAATATGAGGATCTTTTGGGGGTGGGGGAAGGAATATTGACATAATAAATTCGTAAGAGAAATGATGACACAAAACAGATCCGATATATTGGTCCTCTGGAAGTGTTAATATTAACATAAAAGCTATTCTCAGGCTGTACTTCTGTAAACTTTTAGTATTCTCATTTCTAACATTGGTGTACGGGTTAATATTTTTGGGAAGACAGATTTTTAAAGACCATTTTACATGAAACATTATACTAATTATTTTACTTATAGTTCACAGTAGTCAATACACTTTGAAAGAGTAATTCTATTATATTTTATATATTAAATGTATATTAACATATTAAAGACCGTAAAGCATCTAAAATTTGTTTCTGGCATAGAAATTTTTATCTCTAGCTCATAAAAATATATAAAATCTGCATTAAAACAGTCAAACTTTTCAATGGCTGACATTATTTCAAACAAACTATAGCCAAGTTCTTTTCTAAAAGCTGCTGACTGTCTAAAGTATTTTATTTATTTATTTATTTTGGTGATATATCATGTTCAGTAGTTCATTAATTCATGCTCCTACTCTTGGATATTTGGTTGTTTGAAATGCATTTGTAATACTTCCTGTCTTAGGCTGGGTTCTCTAGAGAAACAAAACCAGTAAAGTGTATAAATATATATAAAGAGAGATTTATATCAAGGAAATAGCTCACACAATTGTAGAGGCTAAAACGTCCCAAGTCCACAGATCAGGGTAGAGGCCGCTCCCAGTTCATATAGCTGCAGAAGCTGGTGAACCCAAGGTCGGCAGGTCAGAGAGGGGCTCCCACTCACAGGCTGTGAAGGTCAGTGAATTCCAAGATCATCAGACAAGACAATAAGGTTTCTCCTGATTTATGTAGCTGCAGGGGCTGGCGAACCCAAGGTCAGCAGGTCAGGGAACTGGACTCTTGCTTGCAGGCTGAGAAGTTCGACGAATTCTGAGATCAACAGGTAAGCTGCTAGCTCAAGTCCCATGAACCGGCGATGAGACAACACGAGGCAGCTGCTGAGTCTGGAAAAAGCCAGAAACCTTGGCAAGGCGAGTAGGCAGAAGGTAACCGGCGGAAGTCAGAAAGATGAAACTGAGAGGGGGGTGAGCTGCCACAGGCCCCGCCTCCGCCAGTACCACTCAGCAGATTCCATCATGGGGGTGATCACAACATTATACAACTACTAAAACACAAAGAATAATGGTCTAGCCAAGTTGACATACAATCATAACCGTCACAGTCCACCCCTTGTCAACTTGGCACCTGTACACATCTCCTGAAACCATACATAATCTCTAAATAAAGATGATTACAAAGTCATACTTGCGCCTAACATGATACAACTAACACGCATAAAATCAAAAACACACTAGCCCTGTTTACATCTTATATTTTATAAGTGAAGGAAACAAAAATATTAGATGCACACATACAAAACAGAAATACTCATGGCAATTACAGTCCCCGTTTCTGCAACTGGTCACGTGGCCGTAACTGGTATTTAGAACTACCTTCTTCTACCACCCATTCTATATTCCCTCTGCCCTCAGCAAGCACCTCAGCTGGTCGTGGTTCTTTGCCTGGTGGGGTGACCCAAACCTTCATTCCTGAAGGGTCTGGGTCATTAACAGTCATGTTGGAATTAGGTTGCTGTAGTTTTCAGTTTTCCATTGACTTTAATCACAGGGCATGGTAGTACTAAGAGGCGCCCTAAGGAATCGCCTGCATTCCAGACATACTCTTCTTTACCTCTATTATGTAATATAAATCTGTTTTCCTCTTGGTAATCAGGATCAGTCACACCAGCCAGTATGGTAACTCCCTTCTTTGCCTGTTGATCCAGAGGCATAAGGAGCCTAGAGTGGCCAGGTGGCATTCTTAACTTCCAGTTCAATGGAATCAGTGATGTGTCTCCAGGTGGGAGCATTCCTCCCTTTGGAACTAAGACCTCTAGGCCTGCAGAGCATAAAGTCGAGGGGACAGGAAGCAAAAATCTTGCAAGTGGGTCACTAGGGGTAATAGTGAGTGGTGTCACTCCTATTTCCACCCCTTGATTCCTGGACCCACGAATCCTGGTTATGGGAGAAACAGCACCATATACTGGATGCTGGTTTAAAGCATATACAGCCCCCTGGAGAACATTGCCCCAAGCCTACAAGCTATTGCCACCTAGCTGGCACCATAATTGGGTCTTTAGAAGGCCATTCCATTGTTCTATCAAGCCAGCTGCTTCAGGATGATGGGGAACATGGTAAGACCAGTGAAATCCATGAGCATGGGCCCACTGCCGCACTTCATTTGCTGTGAACTAAGTCCCTTGATCTGAGGCAATGCTGTGTGGGATACCATGACGGTGAATAAGGCATTCTGTAAATCCATGGATGGTATTTTTGGAAGAAGCGTTACGTGTAGGGAAGGCAAATCCATATCCAGAGTAAGTGTCTATTCCAGTAAGGACAAAA
>NW_004444060.1:5505964-5557889 GCF_000243295.1 Trichechus manatus latirostris | reverse complement strand
AATGTAATCAACTTGCCACCAGGTTGCTGGCTGATCACCTCGAGGGATGGTGCCATATCTGGGACTCAGTGTTGGTCTCTGCTGCTGGCAGAGTAGGCACTCAGCAGTGGCTGTAGCCAAGTCAGTCTTGGTGAGTGGAAGTCCATGCTGCTGGGCCCATGCATAACCTCCATCCCTGCCACCATGGCCACTTTGTTCATGAGCCCACTGAGCAATGACAGGAGTAGCCGGGGCAAGTGTTCCAAAGCTCAGTAGTTCCACCGATATAAGTGCCCGGAGGCACCCTACTCCGCCAGAAAGCCTCATGCACACAGACACTCAGCTCTCTCGCTCCGTGGGTCGGCAAGCCTAGCTCCACCAATAAGTGCCTGGAGGCACCCCACTCCTCCAGGAAGCCTCCTGCTCACAAGCATTCAGCTCTCTCACTCTGTGGGTCGGCTCCAGCGCTGTCTTGCACTGGTCTCCTGGTCCCAGTGGGCCTGAAGGCGGAGCTGAAGCCCAGGGCCGAGGGGCCTCCACTCAAAATCCAGAGACTGTGGCCAAAACCTAGAGTCTGGAGGGCAGGGCTATTGTGTAAATTGTCTCAGAGAACAGAAGATTATTTTCAAAGCCTTGAGGGCTAATGTAATGTGTTCTGCTGACTTGCTTGGTGCCTTTTATCACTTCTTTTCCTCTAGTTTCTCCCATTTGTAATGGAAATGTCTAGCTTCTGCCTGTTCTGCCATTGTACCTTTGGAAGCAGATAACTTGTATTCTAGATTTCACAGATGAAGAGGAATTTTTGGATTTTGGACTTGGAGTTAAGACCTTTGCTATGATATGATGGGGTGAATATATTTTGCATGTTGCAAGGATGTGATTTTTGGGAGGCCAAAGGGTGGAATGTCATGGTTTGAATTACGTCCCCCAAAAAATGTGTGTATCAATTTGGCTAGGCCATGATTCCTGGTACTGTGTGATTTTCCTGTATGTTGTAAACCTGCCTCTATGATGTTAATGAGGGAGGATGGGTGGTAGTTGTGTTAGTCAGGCAGGACCTGATCTACAAGACTGGATTGTGTCCTGAGGCAATCTCTTGAGATATAAAAGACAGAAGTGAGCAGAGAGACAGGGGGACCTCATACCATCAAGAAAGCAGTGCCGGGAGCAGAGCGTGTCCTTTGGACTGGGGTCCCTGCGCAGAGAAGCTCCTAGTCCGGGGGAACAGT
Organism: Trichechus manatus latirostris; assembly: GCF_000243295.1. Lineage (NCBI taxonomy): Eukaryota > Metazoa > Chordata > Mammalia > Sirenia > Trichechidae > Trichechus > Trichechus manatus. Next base: position 5,556,681 of record NW_004444060.1, on the reverse strand, counting down.
GAAGAGAAGAAGGTGGACAGAGAGAAAAAGGCTTCCCCTGGAGCTGATGCCCTGAGTTCGGACTTTTAGCCCACTTTGACTGTGAGGAAATAAACTTTCCTTCATTAAAACCATCCACTTGTGGTATTTCTGTTGTAGCAGCACTAGACGACTAAGACACTTCCTTAGCTTAAATTTCTAGAAGTAGAATTTATGGTTCAAGAGTATAAATATTTAAAAAAATTAATATATAATGACAAATAGTCTTGTAACAATATGCACCTTTTTTTCTCACAACCAGTACTATAGAATAGGGTCCCTATCATACCCTGGCCTATATTCGGTATTATCATTTTGAAAAATCCATTTTATCTGAAATATACTCATTAATTTGAATTTTGTTAACTATTAATTCTAACTGATAATTAAAATATCTTCAATTTATAATATTTAAGTGGTCCATTTTTCCACTGACACTTTTTTTTTTCTTTTTAACATGCAAGAGCTTTAAACGATTTAAACGGATTTTGTGCTACCTTAAAAGGCATGTTTTTCCCATAAATTTTATAGCTACCTATACCCCCCCCCCTTTTTTTTTTTTTTTTTGGACTTAAATCTTAGACAAGCATCTGTCTCTGCACATACCATTAGGTGGACATACAAGTAGACATTTAACTTATTTAATTTTTTCTTTGAAGTAATCAGACAATCGATTAAAAAATACATTTTTTTCTTTGCCGTGGATTTGAAATTTCCACTGTAGCATACTGGTTCAGTGTACAGTCTCTTGAAGTAGAGTGCTCTGCCCCTTATTAGCTGTGTGACCCTGGGAAAGCTCAATGATACTTGGCCTTTGTGTTCTCATCTATATAATGGAGATAATAATAATACATACCACATACAGTTGGTCTGAAAATAAGTTAATCACTATATGTACAGCACTTAAAAAGAACCTGGTTCATAGTTGACAATTAATAATTATTAACTATTGACTAGCTAAATGTACATATATAAATATTAAATATCTATAAATACAGGGTCTTCTTTTGGAATTTATTGACACTTCTTTGAACTGTCTGTACTTATTGTAGAATGACACTTTAATTACTTTTGCTTTATCATATATATGGATTAAGTCAAAAGGTAAGGGGTCTTATACCAGTCTTCTTCAAATATCTCTTCATTATTCTCTCAGGTGAGCTTTAGAATCATTATGTCTAGTTTTCAAACAATTACCAAATAAACTTACCAATAAGCATCCTATTGGTATTTCTAAAATTACAATTGTTTTAAAGGTAAAGATTAGTTTGTGGAGTATTAATTTATTTTCACAATTAAATCTTATTGTCTAGGGACATCAAAGTCATACAATTTAAAATTTGGTGTTTCATTTATCACTCTGGCAACTAAGTTGCATTCTTATAATGTCAGAGCAACTTAAAGGTCAAAAATATTTAGTGTGTGAAATATAATAATTGGTCCATCTGTCAATTGAAAGAAAATATTTTAGCATTTAGTGATTAATTTCTGCAAAGCATAATTTGTGTATGAGTATAGCATTAACATAATTTGTATATGTGGGCTTCGAATCTCTGTTTAGTATCACCTAAAGTAGATATTTAATTGAAACACAAGCTGGCACATTGTATGTCTCCCTTTTGCTAATTGATCTTTGAAGACTGTTTGAAGGTATCCAATCATCACACACCAAAATCCCGCAACAAAAACGATTAAAAATATAAGGTCACTTTCCCTTTCTACTAACGAGTAGTACCACATAGTCATGCAACACAGAGCAAAAATCCCTGTTTTATTATATTTGTAGCTGATTTAACAGGGATTTGTCAAAAAAACTACAAATATAGATATAGTGTAAATTTTCCCAAAGTATACATATTATTGTAGGTGTTTGCATCAGAAAACTGAACAGGACAAAAATGAAAGTTACATGTCACAAGTGTGTATTAACTAATTAATTCATGTATTTATGCCAATTTGTTTCAGAAAACCACAATATATTTAAAGGTCATAAGTAAATGATTTTGAAATTGAATAAGCTTATGTATTGTTCATACACTATTCCTCATTTAATTTTTAATACATGTTTTCCTAGCGAATTACATTTATATTCATTACACATCTGTTAACTTAGCATCATAACACAACATATAAAATCAGTATTCCTAGTTCTGTCAAAAACACTTTTGTAAAATTCTAATGTAAGCTTAAAAAGGAAAATTTAGCTTCAGATGTTTACATTAGAATTTTTAAACCTTAAACCATGCTTATAGAAAGACAAAAGCATATATATTCATTAAATGGGAAAGACACAGAGATAAGCTGGCTCCCCAATAAAGCTGTACATACAATCATTGACAGAAACGTTGAAAACAGAGAACTGCATAAACAGAGTGAGGCACTAGGTCACTTGACTTTCACCTTCATCTCCAGCTATCTACCTCCATTTTGAGGTCCTCATTCATCCCCTCAGTACTTCAAAATCTTGAAAGCAATATGTACTTTAACAACTAAATTCTGGAAATAATAAGTCAAAACTCAAAATGTCAGGCCATATAAACAACTAGTATATAAGAAAATGATTTAAAATGCTTATTATTGTAAGTTTCTTATATAGAGACTACATACCCCAAAATTTTAAACCCGAGAATATTAAATAAACTTGAACAAATATATTTCAATATTGAATATATTGAATATACTTGAATATTGAATGGGAATTCCAGAACATTTAATTGTGCTTATGCGGAACCTGTACACAGACCGAGAGGCAGTCATCTGAACAGAAAGAGAGGATACTGTTTGGTTTAAAGTCAGGAAAAGTGTGTGTCATGGTTGCATATTTTCACCACAGTTATTCAACCTGTACGCTGAGAAAATAATCTGAGAAGCTGAATTACATGAAGAATGTGGCATCAGGACTGGAGGAAGACTCATTAACGACCTGCAATATGGAGATGATACAACCTTGCTTGCTGAAAGTGAAGAGAACTTGAGGCACTTACTGATAAAGATCAAAGACAACAGCCTTCTGCATGGATTACACCGCAACATAAAGAAAACAAAAATCCTCGCAACTGGACCAATAAGCAACATCATGATAAATGGAGAAAAGACTGAAGTTGCCAAGGATTTCATTTTACTTGGATCCACAATCAAAACCCATGGAAGCAGCAGTCAAGAAATCAAAGGACACACTGCCCTGGGTAAATCTGCTGCAAAAGACCTCTTTAAGGTGTTAAAAAGCAAAGATGTCACCTTGAAGACTAAGGTGCACCTGACCCAAGCCATGGTGTTTTCAATCACCTCCTATGCATGTGAAAGCTGGACAATGAATAAGGAAGACTGAGGAAACTGACACCTTTGAATTGTGGTGTTGGCAAAGAATACTGAATATACCATGGACTGCCGAAAGAATGAACAAACCTGTCTTGGAAGAAATACAGCCAGAATGCTCCTTAGAAGCAAGGATGGTGAGACTTTGTCTCACATACTTTGGACATGTTGTCAGGAAGGACCAGTCCCTGGAGAAGAATATCATACTTGGTATAGCAGAGGGTCAGCGAAAAAGAGGAAGACCCTCAACAAGATCGTTTGAAACAGTGGCTGCAATAATAGGCTAAAATGTAGCAACATTGTGAGGATGGCGCAGGACTAGGCAGTGTTTTGTTCTGTTGTACATGAGGTCACCATGAGTCGGAACCCACTTGATGACATCTTACAACAACAACAACGAAAGAGAATCTCAATAATTTCTTATTAGAGTCTCTTCCATCAAAATGCATCCAGTGATAAATGTATAGATAGCTGTGGGAGTAGGGTGTTTTTATTTTTGAAAGTTTTATACTCTGGTAATTCAGGAAACACTATTTGTCCCCATCTAAATAAATTAGGACATAAAGCAATTGTTTCCTATAAAGGGCATACATTTGCCGAAAATCACTGAAAACAAAACTGAATGAAATGCCAAAGTGAACTTGTTTTCCATTCTGGTAGCTTTAGAGAGATGTATTTTTAAAACTTTTTCAGATAATAAACTCTCTCAAAAATGCCTTCTAATGAATTATGTAGAAATCCAAACCATAAGAAACTAGTAAGAATTTTAAAAAATTGAATAAATGTGCTGATGAGCGTAAATTACATTTTCTGTATACAACCAGATAAATTGCTTTCTAGTGGCATGCTGTTTTAAGTTAAACACGGGAGATAGTGGTGGGAACTCTTTAATACTGGAAGTGGTTGTGTTTAAAAGATGATGGATTAAAAATGATAGAATACATGAGACTCAAATAGGTAGACTGGATGTAGCAAAGTGCTCCCAAAATATAGATAACGCTGGCAGCACAGAAAATGAGAACCCAACTAAAACATTTGGAAGACCTGAATGGAACATAATATATAGATATATATGCACTAAAGATAAAAGCAGGCTCTCAAAACCTTGATATGCTCAGTACAGAATATAGTGAGAATGAGAATAAAGATGTATTTTGTTTTCTTTTAGACACTATTTTCAGATGCTTAGTGAAAGACTAGGTCTATTTTTTATAATTCAAAGAAAGCAAAGCACACTTTTGAGATCTAAAGCAACCTTTGTGTGTAGATAAGACCAAAGATGCAATTTCAAGTATCACATCCACAAAAAAGGAAATATTAGAGAAATATTTGTAGTGACAAGGAAATTGGAATGATGCGATTAATTTTTAATATTTAATTCACTGTTATAGGTGCCACCCAACCCAAACCTCCTTTTCACAAATGCTGCTTCCTTACACTTTAATGGTAGAAAACAAAAACAATTTCTCTCAAGGTTTAGTTATTTGGGACTCTCTGCTTCAATTCAACAATTACTACTTTCATACCAGACCCTGTATTCTCAAGCTACAATTAAAGCCCTTAAAGTTACTGTCTGCTCAGGGGGACAAACGGAAGTTTAGTACAGAAGAACTATGATAGAGGCATAATTGATACGGGAAGGCAAGGAAAGATACTGGCTTAATTTTTGAATCCAATGTATTTAAGATACTTGCAAGGAGTGGTTAATTGTGCGGTAGTTGGCTCAGGTGGGGAATGTTGCAAGAGGCAATTGATTTCATTGGCATTTGATCTATGGCTCAAATTCTGAGTTGAGATTTGTCAACAGAAGTAGGAATTACGTGTAGAGCTCTAGCATGAGCCAGAGGATAGCGACATTAGAGCCTGGCACTTTCAGAAAATGGAGTTTGGTGAGATGATACACATCTGAAGATCAGGTGAGAGATGAATCTGGAAAATTAGCTATTACCTTGAAAATCACTGATTCTCAGAATGCCTGAAGAATGGATTTCAAAGGTGGTACAATATATATTTTTTTAATTTGATGAAACGTAATATAACATAATTGGAATATTAGATGTTTTTCAATGTTTTCTTTAGTTCAGAATGAATGACTTTAATGGATTTGCAGATGTAAATGCCAAAAGATAAATCAGATTATACAATCTAGGAAGAAATATTAGTGGTTTACTACATAAAGCCAAGATTTATTTACATATTTTTTAAAGTAAAATTAAATTTATATTACTAGTATGAGTAAAATACATGTATCATTCTAATAAATACAATTGGGGAAGGCAAAGTTCTATAAAAATATACTATGCTACGTCATTATCTATTATTCTCCATACACTTAAACTGATTATGAAAACAAAAAAACAAAATTAAAAAATATGTGGTAGCCAAAAATCCATTGCTATTGAATTCATTCTAACTCATGGGCAAACCCATGTGTTTAAAAATAGCACTATGCTTCATAGGGTTTTCAATGGCTGTGATCTTTTGGTAGTAGATCCCCAGTCCTTTCTTCTGAGGTGCCTTTGGGTGAGTATGAACTGCCCATCTTTTGGTTAGTAGGAGAAGGTTTAATCCTTTGTACCACCCTGGGACTCTAAAACTATGTAGTAGGAAGTCATTATATTATGGTTCCATTACTTTTGAGTTATATGCACACACCCGCACTCATACTTACACACACATACTCACTTTTATACACACACAATTTCCCATCTCAAAATGATTATCAACTTCACACTTGTTCGTTTACCTCACAGTCATTAACTGTTTTAAATCTTGAGCATAGAACATCATCTTTATTATGGAACACACAGTTTTCCTGTGAAGAATAACATATTTTTTTTTATACATTTATGTTTAAATGTTAAAATAGATGTATTTGGAGTTTTTGTGGAAAAAAAGTGAAAGAAGCATGGATTATTATTATTTTTATTTATTTTTCTGGAGGGAATAGGAAAGGAATTATAGGGAGTTGATATTTAAACTGGGATGTGAAATAGAAAGTGACAGGAGATGTTACTGGGAAAAAAAAACCAAAACCAAAACACTAGGTTCAGATTTTGAATACCTGGCTATGGAAATTGGCCTTTATATTATTAGGAATGCTAGGCCATTGTAAGTCTTTATACTATGGGTATATCTTGATCTGCTTTTTATGTCAGACTATTCAATCTGTATGTTGAGCAAATAATCTGAGAAGCTGGACTATATGAAGAAGAACGTGGCATCAGGAGTGGAGAAGACTCATTAACAACCTGCGATATGCAGATGACACAACCTTGCTTGGTGAAAGTGAAGAGAAAGTCTACAGCCTTCAGTATGGATTACACTTCAACATAAAGAAAACAAATATCCTCACAACTGGACTAATAAGTAGCATCATAATAAACAAAGATTTAAGTTGTCAATGATTTCATTTTACTTGGATCCACAATCAACACCCATGAAAGCAGCAGTCAAGAAATCAAACGATGTATTACATTGGGCAAATCTGCTACAAGATAACTCTTTTAAGCGTTAAAAAGCAAAGATGTTACTTTAAAGACTAGGGTGCACCTATTCCAAGACATAGTATTTTCAATTGCCTCATATGCATGCAAAAATTGGACGATGAACAATGAAGAACGAAGAAGAATTGACGGCTTTGAACTGCGGTGTTGGTAAAAAATATTGAGTATACCATGGACTGCCAGAAGAACAAAAAAATCTGTCTTGGAAGAAGTACAGCCAGAATGCTCCTTAGAAGTGAGGATGGCAAGATTTCATCTCATGTACTTTGGAAATGTTATCTTGAGGGAACAGTCCTTGGAGGAGGACATCATTCTTGGTAAAGTAGGTCAGTAAAAAAAGGAAGACCCTCAACAATATGGATTGACACAGTGGCTACAATGATGGGCTCAGGCATAGTAACAATTGTGAGGATAGCACAGGACCACAAAGTGTTTCATTTTGTTGTATATAGGGTCGTTCTGAGTTGGAACAGACTCGAAGTCACCCTACAACAAGAGTAATCAGATTGCATAGATAAGAACAGTAGCAGGGAATTCGAATAGAAACCCATGGCAATAGTTCAGGTAAGAAGAAATGACAACCTAAATAAGGTATTAACAATGTGAATAAAACTGAGGGGACGAAATCATAAGCCATGAGATGTAGTAATGTAGATATACCGAAACCAAACCAAAGCCATTGTCATTGAGTCGATTCCAACTCATGGCCACCCTATAGGACAGAGTAGAACTGCCACACAGGGTTTCCAAGGAACAGCTGGTAGATTTTAACTGCTGATATTTTGGTTAGCAGTGGAGCTATTAACCACTACATCTCCAGGCCTCCATAGATGAGTAAAAATCCAGAGATAATTCTGAGTCAGAATCAAAGGAGTTAAAACCCAATTTAATTTAGGGCAGTATGAGAAAAGGAATAAAGAAAAATACACTAGGTTTTCTGGTTTTGGTATGCTGATGATGCAGTTAAGTAGGAAATTCAGGCTTAGAAGTTGATTGTGGAAGTGAAGGAAAGAGAATTAGTTATGTTTTCAACAAAATGCTAATGAAGCACCTGCAAGATATCAAGATAAAGCCATCTGACACCTGGAAAGGTAGCGCTAAAGCTCAAAATGAAGGTCTCAACTGAATATACAGATTTATGGCAATAAACATTTAGAGGATATTTAATTTAGGGAAATACATACTCAAAAATAATAGGGAGAGAAAAAATGAGGACCAGATATATAACCCTGGAATAAGACCAAAAAATTCGACATAAACCTTTTGATTTCAGAAAGTTGGGACTATAAATGACTATAAATGACTCACTGACATGCTGAGAACGGAGTCATTCAATAGGGTTGGATGCACCAGATAAAAAAGGTAGGAAGTAAAGGAAGGGAAGACAAATAAATGTTTTAATTTGGAAGAAAGGAAGGATTTAGGTCATAACTTAAAAGGAACTGATATAATAAGAAATATGTTTTCCTTAAATGGGACACATCTGAGCACATTTATAAGACAGACAGAAAGAGACCAGAGATAACTTTTTGAAATTATCTAATAGAAATTCTCAAAGGCAAAATCATTATACCACAACTAAGTCATAAAATGCCTTCAAAGTACTTGATCTTATCATCCATGAAATACACGTGTCAGTTAAAATCCTTTTTGGTCATGCAAATGTAATATTGAAAGTCTTTTATAATCATGATAGTTTTTGATCTAATAAGTTAATTAACATCACTTCTTTAAATGTCATAGAAAAATTATCATTCTACTGATAAGATTGGCTGTTAACCTGGAAAGATTTATCATCATTTTCAAAATAGAAGACAGAACCTATTCTTTGTGTAATCTAAATGTAGATGTGTAAAAATGATAGCTGTTTTAAAGCCTTTAATTTTCTAGAAAATTAACATTAATGTTTCCTATGTGCATTTAGAAGGTTTTTGCAAAAAGTTTCAGCTGATTTTTCAAAGATATCTGTTGCTCATATGTTCATTGATATTTCTGTAGTTATTTGGTTTTGGAGATAGTGCCAGCTAGTATAACACATCCAATAAACTTATGACACTTCACAGTACTATTTTGATCATATTTTGTTCTAAACCTTTATGATAAACTGCTACCAGCCACTTTTATTATTTGTGGGACAATAATGTGTCATTATATAAATGTGAACATTATATAATCACTGTTCGAAAACTATTGATATATATATAAATCTATCTGGGTGGTATTCTCTATGTAGTTAGCCAGCAGATGTTACACTCTATTTTTTTTTGGGAGAGTGATCAGCTAGTAGACTAAACAAAGTCAGCTTGCAGATGCTGTATAGTTTAAATTAACTGCTACCATTTCAATGTGGAGATAGATGCTCAGAGGAAAAAGTAGCAAATCTAGTACTAGCTATTAAAAATTACATGTATTATATTACAGCAACAGCTGCTATTATTTTATTTTTGCTTAATCAAAGGTACAATTAGTATTGTTTTCAGTATAGATTTATAAAATTTTCTCCATAGGGAGTCCCATTCGAGATAATGTTTTCACTCAAATACCCACAGAGATTCTTTTAATATTTGTTAATATAGAACACTACAGAAAAAAAAACCCTTAATGTACTATATACTATATTAATTAACAATACAGTGACAGCTATAATTAGACTTTCAAACAAACCAAATGTATGAAAAACAATATTAACAATGATTTTGGTGAAGCATTATGCTTTTTCTTTCTGCTGCTGTTTTTTGAATATAGTGGCATTCTGTACATGAAACTCTCCACCTGTATTCATTCATCAAACTGAGAGCCTACTGTTTGCCAGGTACTGTTTTCAGTTCTGTGGATACAGTGGTGAAGAAAACAGTCAAGATAATCTTCTTTCTCAGAGCTCATATTCTCCTGAAGAAGAAAATGAAGGGAAACAAATATACAGACACTTCAATGCATGAGGATTTTGTATAGTGTTGTCATGGAGAAAATAAAAAGATCAAGGTAACAGGGATACAGGAGAAGGCAACCTTAGCTAGAATAGCCAGAGAAGATCTCTCTGAAGAGGTGATACATGGGCTGAGAGCTGACTGAGGGGAAAAGTCAAGTGTGTGAAGATCTTGGAGTGTATATTTAAGCAGAATAAACATAAACTATAAAGGCTCAAAGATATCAATAAGCTTTGTAAATTCAAGTAACAGAAAGCATTTCACTGGCTGGAATTACTGTATGAGGAGGAAAGTAGGAGTTGGTGAAATAGACAATGATAGCATAGGGTCTTGAAGTCTTGGGGAGGAGTTTGGATTTTATTCTAAATATACAGCAAAGCAATTGGAAGTTCTACAGCAGGGGAATGAGAAGAGTTGAAGTCAAGATTTCAATCAGATGCATATTTCAGGGAATTCAATTAAAGAAATAGGAATGGAAAGGAAAATAAATATTTGAAATATATATTTTAGTAGTTGAGAATAAGATAAGTTTCCTATATTCATTCTCCTTCTGTGCTCTAAATTTTGCTTCAAGAAATATTGCTATTTTCTCAGTTCTTCTAAGTCTGGTGACAATTTGTTTAGTTAACAAAAGAATCGAGCAATCAAAACCCCTAATTATTATCTAACTTGAACCCCTTCTGATGCAATTATTATGACTATTTCCCCATTTTTTTCTCTCAGTGAAAAGGGTTAACAGCTGTTTTCCATCACCCATAAAATCTTTTTATAATCTTGAAATATATTATTAAGCAGCCTTCAAACTTCTGATCTCTAAATCACATGTAATCACCCAGATTGACTATTTGAAATGAAAAGCACTGAATATGATTTAGTCATCTCAATGACCAAAATAATCAGGCAATTATCCATTGTCAAACCAAAACAATGAATCCCATAAGATGGAAGAAACTGAATGTTAAAAAAATAAATCATAGAATTTTAAAATTTTTGAAAACTTGACTGATCAACACCATTACACTGATCACCAGTTGACAAGATGGGGAAAGTTTATGTGCTTGTTAAAGGAATATTTCTAGTAGCCTGCACTAGAATGGAATAACAACTCTAGACAGTATCTCTGCCCTCACAGAGAGATTACAGGCCAGAGGGATATTAAGACAAGTGAACACGCCAATACAAAATGGTATGGCAAGTACTAGAGATGGTGGGAAGAACAGTATGTTATGAGATCCTCTGTGAAAATAAGAATGGATTTAAACCAAAAAACCATTGCTGTATGGTCAATTCTGACTCATAGCAACCCTACAAGATGTGTAGAACTGCCTCATTGGGTTTCTAAGGGGTGGCTGATGGATTTGAACTGCTGACCTTTTGATTAGCAGCCAAGCGCTTAACTACTGCACCACCAGGGCTCCACAAGAATGGATTTAGGTGATGGTAAAATCTCAAATGAGACCTGAAAGAAGAGTCGATTCATTAAGGAAAAAAAAGGAGACAGGGCAATGGAATGGGAACTGGGATCTAGACAAGGAAATAACATCTGCAAAAGTCTCTGGAAGACAGTAGAGTGCTTAGAGGAACGGAAAGCAAAAACCATGAGCTAGAGATGCACAAAACAAGACTGGGGAGTTACCCGTAAACCCTGAACTGTTGGTGTCAAGTCAATTCCGAATCAAAGTGACCTTACAGGACAGAGTAAAAGTGCCCCGTAGAGTTTCTAAGGAGCAGCTGGTGAATTTGAATTGCCAGCATTTGGGTTAGCAGCTGAGCTCTTAACCACTGCCTAACCAGTCCCCTAATGACAAAGAGTTTGCAATCAATCTGAAAAATTTTTAGATGTCAATTCTTATTTATTGCTTAATGTGATTTTATCAGATAAATCTGCCAGCAGTATAGAAAACATGCTGGAGGGGAAAGAGCTCAAGTCAAAGAAACTGGTTAGGCGTTTGTAGCAATAAGTTCTACATCTACCACATTTTTAAACAAATAATACATGCCTTTTATATCTGTTTGCCAACTGTTCCCTCTACCCCCATGTATTTTTGTAAGGGGACTATGCTTTTTTTTTTTTTAACAGCAACATGTAAAATAAATAAACAAACAAACTGGCATAGCGGTGCTTACCAAAATACTTCACAGGGGGAAGAGCAGATGGCAAACAAACGTAGAAGGCATGCATTATTTGCGTAAAAATACGGTATGCCGATATTTAATTTTAGAATATTGGTTGTAATTTCCTTACTTTAGACACTCTGTTAGAGGGAAAAAGGAAGAGTGAGGAACCCAAGGATTCCTCTCTGCATGTGAACATAAATGATGCTTATTCTCTAACCCACTCTTTATTTCTATTTCAGTTATTGAGAATAAACTGTATCAGGAAATGTAGGGTTTGAAATTACATCTTCCTGAAAGGATAAGCAAATCTGAGTGTAAGGTAGTTATTCTAGTACTGTTGTCTAATATCCTTTATGTTATAAAAATTGTAAAAATCAGTTAGTTTTATCCATTCTGATTTTATGGTTACTAGTTTCAGTCACAAAATAATTAAAATGTGACAAATCTTTAAGTATTTATTTTTGTATGGTTTTTTAATATCACTTTTCACTATACACACTATCTTATTGTTATATTTACTAGTTTTCATCAAAATATTATATATTTGTTAAGGTGATTTTTGGTGTTTTTATATCAAGTCAGTTTTCTGTAATTGATAGGTCACAGAGAACTTGTCAGATGAAAACTCTTGAAATGGGAACTGGGACCTATGCAGATAATACATGAATATTATAATAAAATCAGTGGTTCTCAATAAGTGAATCCTCATTATGCTGCAGTTTAAGTTTTGTATCAGAATCATATTTTTTCCAATTTTTTTAAGTTTTCTAAAATTATGGGAAGATTAATATATGTTTATATGAAAAGTTTCTGAAGGTAGAAAAAAATATGAACAAGTAGAATATTTTGAATATTTTAAATACTACTGAGAACATCAAAATTATAATCATAGAACTAATTTTTAATAATTCATTATTAATGCTGTCAAGAAGGTTAACTTCTCTTAACCTCAGTTTCTTTACTTGTAATTTGCAGAAATAATGTACCAACTTAGGGCTTTGTATTGATGAATGTGAAGTGCTGAAGGGTATTTGTTTCATGAAACAAAGGTCAGTAGCTACTTTATACCCTTAACTTTCCAAAATAGATAATATATCTTATTATTATAATGGATAAACAAATTATTTTCTTTTACTATTAAGAAATATAGAAACTATCGGCTTTGAAAGGAGCCCTGGTGGGACAGTGGTTAAACTCTCAGCTGCTGAGAGATCAGGGGTTTAAATCTACCAGCCGCTCCCAGGAGGAAGATGTGGCAGTCTTTTTCAGTAAAGATTACAGCCTTGGAAACCGTATGGGGTGGTTCTGTGAGTTGCAATCAACTCGACGGCACACAACAACATTGACTTTGAACATAGTGTTCACAAATTTTGGGCAATATTGCCGATGGAAGTTAAAATAAAATTTCCTAATTCTACTAAGATAATTAGTACCAAGTAGTATACATTATATCTTCTTTCTCTGGCACTTTGATAAGCTCTTCAAGCATGCCATATTTATGTGCATAAATGCATATGTTTTTTATTTAAAAACAGTCACAATTTATTATTTTACTATCATTAGAAAGATGAATTTGTTAATCATTAAATTAAAACACATCTCCAACCTCATGTTCATAAAATAATTGAATGAATAGTAATCTCAAACAAAGTTTGCCTTTTAAAGGACTGACAGAACAAATATTGTTTCAGCATCTCAAGTATTTTGAACTCTTAAATTTTGTGTGGTTTCAGTACCATCATGGAGGGAAGAATTAATGATACTTCAAAAATTATAAAAAGAGAAAGAAAAGACTGAAATAACGTGAATATATAAATGGCTCTGGAATGGATTTGTGCAATTGTGTCTTGCCAGCTTAATATGTACATTTTAGTCCTTCTTACTATAATTTCTAAGGTGTTCCATTAAAATAAAACAAAACAAAACAAACAGAAATCAATGAGAACTGTAGTAGGAAGAATAATTTCTCCGTAAACAAGTCCATGTCCTAATCCCTGGAATCTAGGAATATATTTCCTTGCATTCAAAAGTGGCTGCAGCAGTATATTGACAAGGAACTGCCAGAAATTCAGGCCGGATTCAGAAAAGGACATGGAACCAGGTGTATCACTGTGGATGTCAGATGGATCTTGGCTGAAAGCAGCAAATACCAGAAGACGTTCACCTGTGTTTTATTGACTATGCAAAGGCATTCGATTGTGTGGCTCATAACAAATTAGGGATAACATTTTGAAGAATAGGAGTTCCAGAACACTTAATTGTGCCCATGAGGAGCCTATACATAGATCAAGAGGCAGTTGTTCGAACAGAACAAGGAGATACTGCATGGTTTAAAGTTAGGAAAGGTGTGCATCGGGGTTGTATCCTTTCATCATACCTATTCAGTCTGTATGCTGAGCAAATAATCCCAGAAGCTGGACTGTATGAAGAAGAACAAGGCATCAGGATTGGAGGAAGACTCATTAACAACCTGCATTATGCAGATGACACAACCTTGCTTGCTGAAAGTGAAGAGGACTTGAAGCACTTACTGATGAAGACCAAAGACCACGGCCTTCATTGTGGATAACACCTCAACATAAAACAAAAATCCTCACAACTGGACCAATGAGCAACATCATGATAAATGGAGAAAAGATTGAAGTTGTCAAGGATGTCATTTTACTTGGATCCACAATCAATGCCCATGGAAGCTGCAGTCAAGAAAACAAATGACACATTGCACTGGGAAAATCTGCTGCAAAAGACCTCTTTAAAGTGTTGAAAAGTAAAGACGTCATCTTGAAGACTAAGGTGAGTCTGACCCAAGCCATGGTATTTTCGATCGCATCATATGCACTTGAAAGCTGAACAGTGAGTAAGGAAGACCAAAGAAGAATTGATGCATTTGAATTGTGGCGTTGGCAAAGAATATTGAATATACCGTGGACTGCCAAAAGAACAAACAAATCTGTCTTGGAAGAAGTACAACCAGAATGCTCCTTAGAAGCAAGGATGGAGAAACTGCATCTTACATACTTTGGACATGTTGTCAGGAAGGATCAGTCCCTGGAGAAGGACATCATGTTTGGTAAAGTACAGGGTCAGCGAAAAAGAGTTAAGACCCTCAAAGAGATGTATTGAAACAGTGGCTGCAACAATGAATGGGCTTAAGCATAATGATTGTGGGCATGGTGCAGGACCAGGCAGTGTTTCCTTCCGTTGTACGTAGGGTCGCTATGAGTTGGAACTGACCGAAGGCACCTAACTACAACACATGGCAAAAGAGACTATGCAAATATGACTAAATTAAGGATCTTAAAATGGGGAGATCATTTTAGATCTTAGATTATCTTGACGGGCCCAATGTAATCACCAGGGTCCTTGAAAATAGATGCAGAAGAATCAATGAAAAAAAATGGGAGGGTGGAAGCTGGGTTAGGGATATGCAACATTGCTGGCTATAAAAATGAAAGAAGAGGGTCACGAGTCAAAAAATATGGGTGGTCTCTACAAGCTTGAAAA
The DNA here is from genome assembly GCF_000243295.1 of Trichechus manatus latirostris. Taxonomy (NCBI): domain Eukaryota; kingdom Metazoa; phylum Chordata; class Mammalia; order Sirenia; family Trichechidae; genus Trichechus; species Trichechus manatus. Next base: position 5,541,293 of record NW_004444060.1, on the reverse strand, counting down.
GTCGAGGTAAAAGATTTACCTCTAGAGCCTCCAGAAAGGAACATGGCTCTGCTGATACCTTGATTTTAGCCCTGTGAAACTCATGTCAGAATTCTAATCTACTGAACTGTGACATAAATTTCTATTCATTTTACTGCTAAACAGGGAATACAAGTAATATAACCCAAATAGATGAAGAGTTAGTGAATACATGAGGATTTGAAAATCCGTTGGTTTGCACACACAAACTGACTTTCAATCTCCAGATCTAATTCTCCAATAATAAAGAAGAAAAAAAATATTTTTTTCTCTCTGAAATTGAGACAGGCACTGAAGGCAGTGTGTTTTGTGATATCTTATTCATACCCAAAGTCCCTGGTTTTCACAAAGGGTTTTTGATTAGCTACTAACCTAAAGGTTAGCAGTTTGAACCCACTTAGCGATGCTGTGGAAGAAATGTCTGGTGATCTGTATCTGTAAAGATTATAGCCAGGAAAACTCTTTGGGGGGCAGTTCTACTCTGTAACACATGGGGTCGCTATGAGTCAGAAATGACTTGACAGTAACAGGTTCTTTTTGTTTGTTTGCTTTTGTGTTCTATACCCAGAGTACTAATAGAGCCAGGCCTTTGAAGGTGACACTGGTCTGGAGGCAGGGCCTCCTTTAATCTGAAGAAGCTTAGTTATTGCTGTTGCCTGCATTTTTATTTTTATTCTGGAAATAAAGCAATTTATTCTGGAAATATATTTCCAACTACTGATCCTTCTTCATTTCCAACTTTTGCATTCCAATCACCAGTAATTATCTATGCATCTTAATTGCACGTTTGATCAATTTCAGACCACAGAAGTTGGTAAAAATCTTCAGTTTCTTCATCTTTGGCATTAATGGTTGGTGAGTAAATTTTAATAACAGTTGTATTAACTGGTCTTCCTTGTAGGTGTATGGATATTATCCTATCACTGACAGTGTTGTATTTCAGGATAGATCTTGAAATGTTCTTTTGGGTGATGAATGTGACACTGTTCCTCTTCAATTTGTCATTCCCAGCATAGTAGACCATACAATTGTCCAATTCAAAATGGTCAATACCAGTGCATTTCAGCTCACTTATGTCTACCATATCCATCTTCAAGTGTTCCATTTCATTTTTAACAACTTCCAATTTTCCCCGATTCAAACTGTGGTGCATTCCACATTCTGATTATTAATAGATGTTTGCAGCTTTCTCATTTTGAGTCATTCCAAATCAGTAAATGAAGGTCCCGAAAGCGTTTCTCCATTCACATCACTAAGGTCAACTCTTGAGGAGGGAGTTCTTCCCCAGGCATATTTTGAGTGCCTTCCAACCTGAAGAGCTCATCTCCCAACATTATATCTGACAATGTTCCACTGCTATCCACAAGGTTTTCACCAGCCAAGTTTTTCAGAAATAGATTGCCTGGTCCTTCTTCCCAGTCTGTCTGAGTCTGGAAGCTCTGCAGAAACCTGTCCACCATGCATGACACTGTTGACATTTGAAATACCAGTCGCATATCTTCCAGCGTCACTGCAACACGCAAGCCACCACAGTACGACAAACTTAACAGAATTACAGAGTTGGCGAAGAATACTGAATATACCACGGACAGCCAGAAGAATGAACAAATTTGTCTTAGAAGAAGTGTATCCAAAATGCTCCTCAGACGTAAGGATGGTAAGCCTTCATCTCATGTACTTTGGACATGTTTTCAGGAGGGATCAGTCTCTGAAGAAGGACATCATGCTCGGTAAAGTAGAGGGTCAGTGAAAAAGAGGAAGACCCTCAACAAGATGAACTGAAACAGTGGCTGCAACAAGGGGCTGAAGCATAACAACGATTATGAGAATGGTGGAGGATCAGGCAATGTTTTGTTCTGTTGTACATAGGGTCGCTATGAGTTGGAACCAACTCGATGGCACCTAACAATAACAAATAACAACAATTCTGGAAAGATCAAAATCACAGATGCATTGCCCTTCTCTTCTCAGAGCTACTATCTAACTTTATTAGACCAATAATATTATTTTATATACTGAACCCCTGCTGTGAAACATAAGACTTGTGAAACTCAAACTATCAATAGTTACAAATGGTTTTATTAACTAATTATAATCAAGGAATGTTTTTATGCAATTAATTAAAAGTATCATAAATGAAAATGATGCATGAATTTGAAAAGTGATCTTCATATATTGATGTAGCTAAACATCATCTATTCATGCAGCTACAAATCATTCTTTTGAATCTCAAAGCTCTACATTTGCACTGCAGGAGTACTATACAGAAGAATATCCAATATTTCCTCAGTTTTTAGTCTCCATATTAGTTTACTTTGAAAAGAATGCTCTTTTTTGTACAGACAGGGATAAAGCAAGCAAAGCTGCCTTGGTAATTAAGTGACGGTGCCTCAGATTTGTAAAAGACCCCAAACAGTAGTAGTTTGAGACTGAGGAAATAGCAATGAAAACAAATGTAATTTGAATGTGTCGTCTGTACAGCTCTTCAAGTCGCAATTAGTTTTATATTCAAATATTATCATTCTCTGAGTCTTGGCTATCTTGAAAAAGTTTGCTATAAGCAAATCCTTTTCATTTCAATTGAAACACATAAGGACCCACTTAAAGGGTAAAAAAAAAAAAAAAAAAAAGAAGCCAATACATGTAAGTTCAAACAATAAAACAACTTTTCTTAGAAATAATTTTTATTTAACGTAGATATTGTCCCCCACTGTGTTAAGCAGAGAGCACTCTCCAGGTAATGTTTTCAAATTTCCCTCACCCAATATTTAGGTGGGAAATTTAGGAAGATTCCATTTTCAACGGTTTAACAACTTTGAAAATAATTAATTTTATTCTCATCTTTTCTGAGTATACGCTTGTTCAAATACAGCCTGCAAACAATATCAAGGGAGATAATACCATCTAATTATTTTAATTTGTTCTGAATTGTTACTCTACGTTTTTAGATAACTAAATTAGACTCGTGAAAAGAAATGCAATGTATTTATAAGGTAATATTATATATTTTGTTTTTACTATAAATTTAATTCTTGACATTGACAATTCTACTAAAACTTTCTTATGAAAACTTCATACTACAAATCTCTAAAATTCTCTCTTGATATGTGATATATTTTACAAGTGTCTTTAAGTTATGGGCCATGTTTCCTTCATTTTGCTGTATCCTACTCAATGTCCATAATAGCATATTCATACATATTGGGTGATACATGTATGCTTGTTGAAAAAATAAAGACATATCAACATAGCAAGTACTTACGAAAACACTCTTACACGATAGTAAAAATATTATCATACACTAGATTTACAACTTTTAGGAGATATAAATTCTCTTTAGAAATTTGGTTATTAGGAATGACATCTTCTAGTCAACTTAAAGACAAAGTTATACTTGAAGAGATAAACATAATGGTTAGTTTAACTCTAATTTTGATTCTAATTTCTCCCTATTACTTGTTTTATATTTGAATCTAAATTATTATTTTCCAAATATCTATTAAATATGTAAAAAAGAAAGAATATTTCACATGACTTATTTTGTTATCCAACTTATGATTCATCTGCAATATCAAAGTTCTAACTCTGAAAAGGATTCTTAACATGTAAAATGTGAAACTGAGAGAAATAGAAAGCTCAGTCAACTATTAAGGCTTTAAACTTGTTGAATTTAAATATTCCTTTGATTTTGCATTTCTCAGTGATGCTGGCTGTTCACTAATATCCCATTCTCTGCTTCCTCCATAGAAATAGGGAATAACATGGGCATCAGCACTGGCCTAGTGATTGGTTAATGATATATGAACAGATGTGAAATCTACAACTTCAGGGTCCTGTTTTTAAAAGCAAGGGAATGCTTTACTTTTCACATTACTTTTCTTCTTCCTGCAGATGCTATATCACAGGACCTGGACTCAGAGCTAAAAACTGCATGTTGAAGATGACGATGGCACAGCCAAACTAACAACCCTGGAATACTTTCCTCTGAACTGTTACAGCTAATACAGCATTTATCTTGTTGAAACCTTTGAAATTGCTACATAAAAAATAATGTTTACCTTGCTTAAACATTTGGGGTTTATTTGTTACAGCAGCTTAGAATTTACACCAACTAATACATTTCCTTGTGGAAGAAAAACATGACCCATGGTCTCCAGGATTAGATAAACATTGTTTTTTTATTAAAGATAATATTTCTTCACTTTTGTGATAGAAATGAGTAATGGTTAGTTACATATAATATAAAAAAGTTTATGTGATGATAAATTTATTTTATATTCTATTATAAAATTTATTTTATATTCTATTATTCAGAAATAGTCATTAAAAATACAAGATAGTTAACTTCTGTTATCTTTATTTCTAATACCTCACATGACTTTTCAAGTATACAATGCTTAAACAATTAACTATTAAAATGTATAATTCACTTGCAAGTTTCCTGATAATCTACAGTGACCTTGGATTTTTCAGCTTTGTTCTCTCAATACCAACATGTAAAAGTTGGAGGAAAGAATTGGCCCCTCAAGAAATTCCTCAAATGAAGGAAATTTTGAAATTCTTTCATGCATTACACTGCTAGTCACTGTGGCTAATCCCATTCAAGCTACATAATTAGTATTCGAAGGTAGGGATTCCCACCTGTACCATGTAATACAACATCATGAAGGGGGGAGGGGTATAGAAAAGAAAGGCTCCCAGCAGACCTGTACATGACAGAATGTATGAATCAATTTTAATTAATTCAGCCTCTTTGAATCTGTCTGCTCTTTAGGAAAGATTGCTGCCTGCCTCAGACATTATGGCAAGATAATTAACAGAACCACTGCTGGAAACTGATAGCATGGGCAGCTGATACCTGTGGCAGGAAGTCCCTTCATAGGGTGCTATAGAATTCTGATCGTAAAGGACATAGAGTGCACTGCAGTATTTATGTTAATAAATAAATTCATTGTTTATAGCACACATTATACAGTTTTAAATATCTGTCATATAACAGAAATAAAAAAGATTGTTTATAAACCACAGTACACAGTTTTGGCCAAGTATTTCTGAATATAACTGTGGGAAGTCACTATCAGTACCAGCAGCAGTACACATGCACCCCCAACCAAAAGAGAAAAAAATCAAACAAAAATGTTCTTTATAAAGAAATATAAAATCATGAACAATAAAAGTGACAAACGTTGTATGTGTGTTCTTACATCTATTTACCATACATATTTTACTTTCAAATTTTATTATTATCATTATTATGCCAGATCTTAATCTCTATTTTCCTAGTGTAAGGACAAGAATTCCCTCTCTCTCTTTTTTAAGAATACTCGTATTAGGCAGTTTTAAGCAGCATAAATCAAACAAAGAATAAATGTTGTCTGCTTGAATAATATTTTAATTTGGCATCATCTTTTCATAATTAATTTTTTTTCCAGTTACAAAAATGTGTCTATCCATCTGATGGGTAAATCTTCATAGTTATGACAGCACAATTATCTGTTTCTTTATTTACACCTTTATTTATCTATTTATTTATTTATAGTACTCAAGGCAAGAGCTGCAAATTGTATACTAAGCTACTGTGAGAAAAGTAGTATGACTCAAATAAACCAAAAAAAAAAAACACCATTGCCGTTGAGTGGATTCCAACTCATAGAGACCCTAGGGGACAGAGTAGAACTGCCCCACAGAGTTTCCAAGGAGTGGCAGTGAATTAGAACTGCTGACCTTTTGGTTAGTAGCCAAATGCTTAACCACTGCACCACTAGGGCTCCGTGGCTCAAACAGTCATCCCTTTATTCAACATAACTTCAAACTGTCACTATTTTTTGAGAAATTCATCATTCTCTTTTGCCCCACATTTGTATTTACATCATCATAGTATATTTCATCCCTGAGGATTCTTATATTTATGAATTGCTTAGAGTATGACTTCTCTATTTTTGTTATCTGTAAAGGTATTAACCTAATGAAAATTGGAAGAAATCCTGACCAGGACAACTTAGGAAAAATGAGTAAACCTAAACTCAGAGAAGTCAAAAGACTTTCTAAGACATAATGTTAGTCAGAGATGAAATCAGAACTGTCAACCTGGGCTACTGATCTGTGATTCAGTATGTATTTCACTAAACTTGATTGCTTTGCAATCTCAGACAAAAATAGTTAAGTGGAGTTCAAAGAGGCCAACACAACACGGAGTATGGCTTTCAAACTTTACTTTTTTTTTTTTTTCAATCTTTCAACCTTCTTTTCCCCCCAATCTCTGTGTGGATGTATTATACACACACACACACACACACACATATATACACATACATACATATGTATTATATATAATATCTCAGAACTGAAACCACATATGTTCCTGATCCTTTGATAAACAATTCTGGGAAAACTTGTTTTCCTGTTTTTATGCTAAAACATACTAGGAGCACACAAAAATAACTTACCTACTTGTCCCAGGAAATACTTACTCCTTAAAGACTTTGAACCAACTAGAATAATTTACTTATAAGGACTAGAAGTTTGCTCACAAGCATATGCTTCAATATTCTATCCTCTCTTTGGTCATTAATCCATAGCTATTATGCAAAAGCACAGCCTATTCACAACTAAGTTCCTTGCTTTGCAAGACTTCCATTAAAATCATACAGATTTACTAAGAAACCATTATTTCTTTCTAAAATTCTGTAAATGTTTGCCCTTGATTTCTCCCTTCTGAGATATTACTAAGACTCTGTTAAGATGGTGCTCTCCCTTACTGCAGTAGATATAATAAGCATAAGTTTTGTTTGAGTAACACTTTTTCTGGTTGTTTTTTGAGAAGTTGATAGTTGACACAATCTTTGCAACTGTGTAGTCCTCATTATAGCTAATAAGACAATTTAGTTTTTTGGTTAACTCTAAAATCTGCAGAGAATGTAAGATTCATGAAGGAAGAAGGTTTCCAATATTTTTCTCCCCAATGATGTCATTAGTGCCAAAAACAGTGCCTAACACAATGCAGGTAGTCAAAAGACATTTGAAAAAAAATCAATTAATGAAAAAAATAAATTAATAGGTCAGATTCTCTGTATATTCTTGGGATGGGGACAGAAAAGTGGTAGATTATATTTTCAAAATGTCCTTATTATCTAAACATACCTACTGTGGATCCTGTCTTCCATTTTAATAATTGAAATTCAACATGGACAAGGCATATATTGTATTTTTATGCAAATAGTGTTCACCTATTACCTTTGTTACTCATTTAGGGTCACTGTGAGTTGGAATCGACTTGACGGCAATGAGTTTGGTTTTTTGAGTTTTTATTACCTTTATTTGCCAACCAAACCTTCTCCCCATGAGGTATTTTCATAAGTATGCTGTACTAATTTTTTTACAGCAACATATAAAAAAATTGGCATAACAGTACTTCCAAAATACCTTATGGGGGGAGGGTGCAGTTGGCAAAGAAATATAGAAGGGGTGCATTATTTGCATAAAATATGGTAATTATGGCATAATACTCTTTCTGCAAACAAAAATATCCAGACACACAACACAGACAGAAATCATTCGATATTTTTTATTATGATTGACAATAATTTAATTCCATAAGGCAAGTTTAAATTTAAAAACTCTTTTCGTTATTCATGCAAATACAAGTTGCTTTGCCTATGTGTTTTGCATTCTTATACTGTTTCACAAACAGAGGTCACTGTATTTTCTTATTCAGTCAGTATAACTGTTTTTTGTCATACTTCTCCTTAATACTCATTGCCATTAAGTTGATTCCAACTTATAAGCAACCCTGTAGGACAGAGTACAACCGTCCCATAAGTTTTCCAAGGTTATAAAACTTCACGGAAGCAGACGGACGCATCTTTCTCCCGCAGAGGGGTTGGTGTGTTTGAACTGTCGACTTTTTGGTTAGCAGCCAAGTTTTTTAACTACTGTGACAACAGGGCTCTCCTTCTCCTTAATGATTCCTCTTATTTCTTAATGAATAACACTTGGAAGATTCCTGACTCATCATCTGTTTTTACATATCAGTAATGATTTTCATTGGTCTCCAAGTCAAAATGCTCCAGGTCATAAAGAAACAGAGCCTCCAATAGACTCTAGCCTTTTCATGAAATTGAAGAAATATTCCGCCTCTTGATTTTTATCAAGAGTTCAATTTTCACAGCATTTTATATTTAAAATATTTTTACATAGTTCACCTTTTAAAAATCTTGATAAAAACCTGTTGAAATCAACTCATTTTTATTATTTCAGTTAAAAAACTGAAAATGCTTGTAGAAGGAGACGCTCTACAGAGTTCTATAAAGAACACATTTACCAGGGCATACCACCCAGGAGTCTTTGTAATTACAAAGAAAAGATTATCTGATATTAAATGTTATATAAATGTTTGTCAAATTGAACTAAATGTTCTATAACACATTTAAAAAGACCCACTGTCCTGAAACCTTCTATAATTTTTACTGCACAAGGAAAACAAGAGTTTTCTGGAATGAACCTTCTTCCAATCTGAACATTAACAAATATTCCATAGGCCCATAAAATGGATATAAATAACATTATCTGCTCTGTAATTTATATGCCAAATTTCATAGGAGGCTACTAGCTAGGATTGGCTTTACTGCTTATACCTGAAGCTAAACTGCGGTGCAAAGTAATAAACATTTTACTATTTGATTCAAAAAATTCCATTAAACCCATTTACCTATACCAACAATTTGGTCATTTGAGAATGCAATTATTCTGTCAGTTCAATTGATACCTTAGCCTGTCATTAAAAATGTCTCAAAATTATATCCCTTGTGGAATTTATAGTTAATTCTAAACAAAATTAGAAAAAATCACAAAAGGAAAAAAGTATATTTTTTCATAAAGCCATTAAAATACAAACAGTAGCACATGCCCGAACTATTGTGTCTTAATGATAATGGTGACTTAATCTTCTAGAGAATTTCAGAATTTACAGTTTTCACACACACCCACATACAAACACGTAAGCACAATCTAGCCCTAGAAAATGTTGTTGTTTTTGGGTGTTGTCAAGTCAATTTCAATTCAGAGACACCCCATGTAAAATACTCCTTATAAATTAGCAATGCTAAAAGGGAATCTTAGAGATTATGGACTTCAATGCCCTAATTTTCCAGACAGGAACAACAACAACAAAAAAGGCATACTCAGAGACCTGTCATAGGTCAAACAGCTTATTGATGATTAAACTGGTATTCAAAATCGATTACATTTTACTACAAAACCAACATATCCCTCACAGAATTTGTGTATGTGTATATGTGTGTATATGTGTGTGTGGTTAACCTAATTTTTTCCAATACAGAATATGTGTGTATAAAAAAATTGGCATTTTAAAATTCATGGTTCTTATGTGGAAATGTTACTAATAATTGTAGGAATAGGCTCTTAGTAATTTCCCTTGGTATTAGAAAAGAGGATATTCAATTTTATTATATAAATTACCTGTTACTCTCAATTATTTACATTCCATTCTGATTTCTTGAATTAGTTGTGAGGATTTGTTTTCTTTACCTTGAGGTGTAATCCATACTGAAGGTTGTAGTCGTTGGTCTTCATCAGGAAGTGATTCAAGTCCTCTTTACTTACATCAAGCAAAGTTGTGTCATCTGCATATCACAAGTTGTCAATGACTCCTCCTCCAATCCTGAAGCTGCATTCTTCTTCACATAGCCAGCTCAGCATACAGATTGAATAAGTATAGTGAAAGGATACAACCCCGACACACACCTTTTCTGATCTGATACCATGCAGTACACCCAGCTCTGTTAGAACAATTGCCTCTTGGTCTATGCACTGGTTCCCCGGGAGCACAATTAAGCATTCTGGAATTCCCATTCTTTGCTATGTTATCCATAATTTGTTATGATCCATAAAACATCATGACACATAGAGAAAATACTGAAGTTGTCAATGATTTCATTTTATTTAGATCCACAATTAATGTCCATGGAAGCAGCAGTCAAGAAATCAAATGATGTATTGCATTTGGGAAAATCAGCGGCAAAAAGCCCTTGGAAGTGTTAAAAAGCAAAAATGTCATCTTGAAGACTAAGGTTCTTCAGACTCAAGCCATGGTATTTTCAATCACCTCATATGCATGTGAAAGCTGGACAATGAATGAAGAAGAGCAAGAAGAACTGATGAATTTGAATCAGGGCTTCAAACCAGTTTGGAACGATTCAGTAATTGCCACCCTAAAGGTTAAGCAGCATACGCATTTCATAGCAATCAAATCTGTCGTCTGTTGGATTTTGACCTGAGTAGGAAACAAACAGTGGTGCCCCACTCAAAGATGGTGGCTGGCTACATCACTTAAACCTCCAGAATCCATGGGGGCGATTGGAATACTGGTGGACTGTGGAGAGTGACACACATTCCAAGTGGCATGGTACACTGTCATCTTTTAGCAGGGCATCACTGCTTCCTGTTGTTGTTGTTGTCAGGTGCCCTAGAGCCTCTTCCTATTCATAGCAAACCTATGTACAACACAACGAAACACTGCTCAGTCCTGCGCAATCCTCACAATTCTTGTTATGCTTGAGCCCATTATTGCAGCCACTGTGTCAAACCATTTCATTGAGAGTCTTTCTCATTTTTGCTGACCTTGTACTTTACCAAGCATGACATCCTTCTTGAGGGACTGATCTCTCCTGACAACATGTCCAAAGTATGTGCAACGAAGTCTGACTATCCTCCCTTCTAAGGAGCATTCTGGTTGTACTTCTTCCAAGACAGATTTGCTCCTTCTTTTGGAAGTCCATGGTATACTCAATATTCTTTGCCAACACCATAATTCATTTCTTCTTTGGTCTTCCTTATTCATTGCCTGGCTTTCACATGCATATGAGGACGTTGAAAACACCAGGGATTGGGTCAGGTGCACCTTAGTCCTTAAAGTGACATCTTTGCTTTCTAACACTTTAAAAAGGTCTTTTGCAGCAGATTTGCCCAGTGCAATGTGTCATTTGATTTCTTACCTGCTGTGTCCATGGGTGTTGATTGTGGATCCAAGTAAAACAAAATGCTTGACAACTTCAATCTTTTCTGTTTATCGTGATGTTGCTTATTGGTCCAGTTGTGAGGATTTTTGTTTTCTTTATGTTGAGGTGCAGTCCATACTGAAGGCTAAGTCTTTGATCTTCATCAGTAAGTGCTTCAATTCCTCTTCACTTTCAACAAGCAGGGTTGTGTCATCTGCATAACGCAGGTTGTTACTGAGTCTTCCTCCAATCTTGATGTCCCCTTCTTCTTCATATAGCTCAACTTCTTGGATTATTTGCTCAGCATACAGATTGAATAGGTATGGTGAGAAGATACAAACCTGACAAACACCTTTCCTGATTTTAAACCACGCAGTATCCCCTTGTTCTGTTCGAATGACTGCCTCTTGATCTCTATACAGGTTCCTCATGAGCACAATTAAGTGTTCTGGAATTCCCATTCTTTGCAATGTTATCCATAATTTGTTATGATCCACACAGTCGAATGACCTGCATAGTCAATAAAACACAGGTAAATATCTTTCTGGTATTCTCTGCTTTTAGCCAGGATCCATCTGACATCAACAATGATATTCTTCATTCCACATCCTTTTCTGAATCCAGCTTGAATTTCCGGCAGTTCCCTGTCAATGTACTACTGCAACCGCTTTTGAATGATCTTCAGTAAAATTTTACTTGTGTGTGATATTAATGGTATTGTTCGGTAATTTCTGCATTCAGTTGGATCACCTTTTTTTGGAATGGGCACAAATATGGATCTCTTCTAGTCATTTGACCAGGTAGCTGTCTTCCAAATGTCTTGGCATAGACGAGTGAGCACGGCAGTGCTGCATTTGCTTGTTGAAAACATCTCAATTGGAATTCTGTCAATTCCTGGAGCCTTCTTTTTTGCCAATGTCTCTCAATGCTGCTTGAACTTCTTCCTTCAGTACCACTGGTTCTTGATCATATGCTACCTCCTGAAATGACTGAACATCAACCAATTCTTTTTGGTACAGTGACTGTGTATTCTTTCCATCTTCTTTTGATGCTTCCTGCATCGTTCAATACTTTTCCCACAGAATCCTTCACTACTGCAACTCAAGGCTAGAATTTTTTCTTCACTTCATTCAGCTGGAGAAATGCTGAGCATGTTCTTCCCTTTTGGTTTGCTAACTCCAGGTCTCTGAACATGTCATTATAATACTTTATTTTGCCTTTCAGGTCAATGTCCCGTGGGCATCAGATTTGGTTGTTATGCAGTATGCTGCTCTCATTTACAATGGCAATTACTAAACTGTTCTGAAATGATTCGAAGCCCTGGTTTGAATTATGATGTAGGTGAAGAATACTGAATATACCACGGACTGCCTGAAGAACGAATAAATCTATCCTGGAAGAAGTACAGCCAGAATTGCCCCTTAGAAGTCTCTAAAATGCAAGGATGGCAAGACTTCATCTCAGGTACTTTGGACATGTTATCAGGAGGGACCAGTCCCTGAAGAAGGACATCATGCTTAATAAAGTACATGTCAGTAAAATAGTGGAAGACCCCCAATGTGCTGGATTGACACAGTGGCTACAACAATGGCTCAAACATAGCAACAATTGTGAGGATGGCACTGTTGTGGACAATATTTTTTTCTCTTGTACATAGGGTCACTATGAGTCAGAACTGACTGGAAGGCATCTAACACCGACTAACAAATTATTTCTTGAATGGGACTGAAAGTTATGCCATCACCTTTTGAAGCAATAGAATCATTTATAACCTCGAGAACTGAGACAAGACTACTTGAATCCTAAGAGAGTAACGATCAAGACGGATAACTGAGATCACTTGTGTCAACATGTTTACTCCACGTCCTTTCTTTCTAGGATGATGATGGTATAAATTAATTAATGTTTGCTTCAGGAAATTCCTGTAAATATATTTATCTGAAGACTGTTTGTTCATCTGGGCAAACAAGTCTTGCATCAGAAAAATAATGATCTTACCTGGGCAAAAAGTTTGCTTTTCAAACAATAATTTATTTATCATGGTTCATTTCCAGACCCAAACTTTGATCTATACACTCATTCTATAATATTTTGTTATGAACTTTGCTTAATCCCAACCAGCTCCCTGCATGTAAGTATCTTCCTTAAGCCACTTGAGCTCAGATAGCCAAACACTAAAAACACCAAACACTAAAAATACTTATATCTATTTCTATACTTCTAAGACATAAGTAAGATTCTAGTGTGTTGATGTTCTCCCTTAATGCAATAAGTCTATTAAACTTAGTTTTACTCACTTTTTTTTTTCCTGGTGGAAGTTGGCAGTCTACTGATTTTTTATCTTTAATTCAATCAAATAAGCTAAGAATATCTTAGAAATATGTTGAAAAGTTGAATATCTGAAATTCCTTGCAACTTAAGTGTATCTCTTAAAAAAATAAAATAAAAAGGAAGTCTGAGAACTTGATTAAATTCAAATTGAGGGACAATCTACCAAATAACTTGCCTGTATTCATCACTAATATGATCATTAGAGACAAAGAAAGCCAGAGAAATTTGAAGGCTATTAAAGAGATAGGACAACTGAATGCATTGGCTCCTGAAAACAGGGATTAGCATATATTGTGCATGCATATCTAAATAACTGACACTAAAATAATTCTGCTTGTCTTTTTTAAACCAAATAAAAGAAAGGACCATTAACAAATTCATTACATTAAAGCATCTGGGACAATAAAAACATTGAATTGAATAAAAACCACTGTATTCTTCATGATTGATGATCTCCATGTATGATGACAATGGCCTAGCACCAAAGTATTCTATTAAATGAGGTCCATCTCTTCTCACCTAATCGCTGCCTCTTAGACTGCATTATGTTTACCCTTAGTCACGGAAGCGCAAGAGATGTGATACCTGTAGAAAATGATGCTGCTGAATTAGCACAAAGGGTATACTAATGAGTTAAAGAAAAATATCTACTGATTACAAAATTTAATTACAATTTCTTAATGTGTATGATAGTTTTAGTGGAGAATTATGTGACTATTCTACCATGCTAATTAATTCTGTAAGAAAGACTCTATTTTCGATTAATCGTACAGAGTCAATCATATGGCTGAATATGAAAGCTCTCTGGTTTTGCCTATTTAATCTACAGATTTATATAAGACTTTGAGAAACCAGGATTCCCATATAATGTAAGTTAGCAGACAATTACCAGTATCTTCCAGAATACATCTTTTTCACTAATGTACAGGTAACTTGACAGGTTGACTATTTTGTTAGCTGCCATTCAACAAACAGCATTTTGAAATTAGCTTTGTTTTTCACTTTTTAGGGGGTGTGTGTGTGTGTGTATAAGTTAATTTCTATGTGGTCAAGCAAAGTATGATTTATAGGTCAGCAGAAGATTGGGTTTAAGATTTAGGGAAATTATGTGTTCTGATACATAAACCTTACAGATTTTACAATTTAATACAATACACTCAATAGACACAGTCTTATCAGAACATACTATATATATATATATCATATAATTGAAATACTTACATTTATATCTATACCCATATCTGTATCTATATGTCATATAACTAGATGCCATGGAGTTGATTCTGACTCATGGCAACCCCATGTGTGTCAGAGTATAACTGTACTCTACAGGGTTTTCAGTGGCTGATTTTTCAGAAGTAGCTCACCAGGGCTGTCTTCCAGGTCACCTCTGGGTGGACTTAAACAACCAAACTTTTGGTTAGCTGCCAAGCGTGTTAACCATTTGCACCACTCCTTATAGCATACACTTTAGCTTAAAGTAATTACATGTTTTACTGATATGTTTCATCAGCAGGTAATAGGAGTTGAACAAGTCACACATCTATGACTTTAATTACTTAAAACACTTTTATCAGGAAATTCCGTCAGTAGCACATTTTTTTAATCTATTTTGTAATTGCACATTCTGAACCCTGTAAATACAAAGATTTATGTTTATAAAAGTAAATTTTCAAAACTTCTAGAAGCAAAGATGTTTTATGTCCTTATAGTATATATAGGAGTCCCTGGGTGATGCAAATGGTTAAGTGCTCAACTACTAGCGAAAGGTTGGCGATTCATATCAACCCAGAAGCACCTCTGAAGACAGGCCTGGCAATCTGCTTCTGAAAGCTCACAGCCTTGAAAACCCTATGGAGCAGTTCTACACTGCATGTATGAGGCGGCCATGAGTTGGAATTGAATTGATGGCAACTAACAGCAACATCAAGAGTATATATAAGTCCTTAAGGAAGATACAAGGAGAGTAATGCATAAATAAATGCCTTATGAAGACAGCTACAACAAATTGTAAAAATTAAAATAAAAGATTATTATACAGAGTACATGAAAGGTACCTACAATTCAAAATGGAAATATTTAACAATCAAATGGGAAATAATGGACAAAGATATGAAAAGGTAATTTTGGAAAGGAAAACCAGAATGACAAATAAACTTCTGAGAAAATGTTAAATTTGACTGTACTCGAGAAATAGGAAGTGAAAGTGAAATCACAAGGTGCTACCATTCAATATCTATCACACTGGCAAAGCAAGCACTTGTTTTAGCGGGGATGTAGAACAATGGGAACGTAAACAATGCCAGTGACAGTGTGAATTGGCACATCCAATTCAGAGAATTTCAGTACTCATACATTCAAAAATGTAGCTATCACACAAACAAAATTCTACGTCTAGATATCCAGGAGAAATACTTGCACAGGCGCACAAAGACAGGCATAAGAACCTTTATAACTGTTTCCTTCGCAGTTGGGAAAAATAAAAATCAGCAATAAATACCTACATACATACAAGGAAATATGCAGCAGAGAAGGTGTTTAAAACTGAGATATGTTTTTAAATATGGATCAATTACCAGAATATTATATTGGATATAAAATCAGATTGTGGGGGGATACACACACTACAATTCCATTTTGTAAACTTTAATATATGTAAAACAGTTTCTGGTGGAGTGGGAAGAAATGGATTATGAGACAGGTGTTTAGGAAACTTCAAATTAATATGTATTATTGCATTCCTTAAGACAGTGCACACACAGTACCCATGTCTCCTCTTTATATCATGTTATATATATTAAGAAATCTCAGAAAACACCTATACAGTTTTACACTTACTGTGTGTATTTGCCTATGATTAGACTGTTGGCCAAAAAAAAAGAAAAAAAGACTATACTGAATCTAATGTCTGTGAATTTAAAATTCAATTTTGTCTAGCAATTTATTTCATACTTTATATATTTAAATTTATAAAACTTTTGAATACTAAGTCATAACAAGGTATTAAGAAAAGGAAAAATGAATATCCAGTTTTATTGTGAAAGCTGGATCATGAAAAAAAGAAGACCAAAGAAAAATTCATGCATTCAAACTGTGGTGTTGGCCAACTGAAAAAAACCAAACCCATTGCCGTTGAGTCAATTCCGGCTCATGGCGACCCTATGGGACAGAATAGAACTGCCCCATGGTGTTTCCAAGGAGCAGCTGGTGGATTCAAACTGCTGACCTTTTGGTTAGCAGCCTGAGCTCTTAACCACTGCATGAACAGGTATTGGCCAAGAATATTAAATATACCATACACTGCAAAAAGGAAGAACAAACCGGTCTTAGAAGAAGTACTCAGAATGCTCCTTAGAAGCGAGAATGGTGAGACTTTGTCTTGCTGCTTTGGACACATCATGAGGAAAGACCCATCGCTAAAAAAGTACATTACATTTGGTAAAGTAGGTCAGTAAAAAGTGAGGGAAAGCTTCAATGAGATACAATAACACAATAGCCTCAACAATGGACTCAGAATGGCACAGGACGAGGCAGTGTTTCCTTTTGTTATCCATAAGGTTGCCATGAGTTAAAGCTGACTTGTCAGTAACCATCAACAGAAATAAAGTGTGTCAGACTGAAATTAGCTTGCACTTTGAATACCACTTAATTGTATCTGAACATTTGGATTATTAATTACTGATTATTTTAGATTGACTCATTTACATTGGCATTTCAACACACACACAACAATTCTTTTTTGAACTGACAGAACTGTTCTATTTGCATTTTCAAGTAAACCTGAGAAAATGAATAAAAGTAAGATGTAACTATCTCGAGAAAATATTAAGTCTACTGAGTGGTAAAACAGATTCAACAAATACCCAATCCAATGCAATCAAAGTTTATTTGAAAAAAAAAAAAGGATCATCTTACAATAATTACCTCTAATCTGGAATTTATGTTCACTCTGGAATATTTATTTATAGATTTTTAATAAGACTGTCTTGTTTTTTGAAAGAATCCGTGAGCCAAATTAATAACACTAATTACACTCAGCCACCTGCAATGAGTAGCATTAAAAAACTTTATACCCAAAATTTCTTTTAAACTATGTTATTTAGAGGCAAGGAAATGACAATCTATCACAGTTAAAATTATTTGCCCTCTATATAGAAATTTTATATAAAAATAATAAATTAAGCCTGGAGCTGTAGGATATTGCCTTTTTTAAAGACAGTATTTATGTTACAGTTAATACATATACATATATATTTATACATATATTTCAATACAGAACACTTGCATTCAAATGACGATCTACGATAAAAGAGAGGGAAGTTTTATTTCTTTTTTTTTTTAATAGTCTGCTCATATTGTTCAATGTGATTAACAGATGTAACAATTATAAATTTAGTGAATAAATTTAAAAAAACATTTATTTATTTGGAATATTTATCTAATTGTGTTCACTCTTTCTAAGGAATAATATAGAAAGACTGAGCCTAAATAATTTTTTCTAATTATATCTACTTAATGTCACATTGTGTTCCTCATAAACCACAGGATTCACATATTGTAATCTATTTTCTTCTATAATTTCCAATCAAGATCATATAAGGAAAGGAAAACTCTTAATTGAATTCTAAGCAAAGTGTAGTTAGAGAACTCTATCATCTGGAAAATAGTATGTATTATAATATATTCCAAAACAAATAGAACTGACTTTGAATTTTTAAAATTCTATTCAATAACAGTCAGTTATTGAGTGCTTATTATGTTCCAGGAACTGAGCCAAGACATAGGGATACAATGTTGAAACAATGTGGAAACAACCCTAAAGCATTCATAATCTAAATGAATTTAGGGTTTTCTGTGTGACTTTTCCTTACAATAGTGATTTTTTATTACTATAGCTATACAGTAACTGCAGATTTAGTTTTATGAGAGATTAAAGGTGATTGGGATTCAGAACATCAATGTGAAACCAAGTGGCTGTATTACAATCTTTACTCTAACTTCACCTTTAAAGAGAACAGGAAAAGTAGTAAAAGTACAGCCGAGATGATTCCTGAACTGGGAGTTAGGATATATAGGATCTACACTGGGGTCTGCCACAGGTTTCTTATTTAGTCTTGAGCAATCACATACCTTGTCTTGGCCTGATTTTTTTTTTTTTAATAACACAGGTATAAAGTAAAGGTAACAGATCAGATAACCTCCCCTCCTATAATTCTTAGAAATTCTGATAAAACTGAATCTCAGTAGAAAATTAAACACAGGTCTCAACAAATCTAATAAGATACTCCTCTTTGCTCCTCCAGGATCATTATTTTGTAGTGAGATTTAAAAAGAAATGTAGAAAGAATAAAATAAAATATTTGGACTATAACTTGTTAAAGAACTATATCCTCTCCTTGTTTAGATTGTTCTGACATTAGCACCTAAGATGACCACTTGCAGGAAAAAAACAAAAAACAAAAATTGAATCTTTTTCTCAGATAAAAAAGTTTTTCTTTTTCTTTTTTGTCTTGTTATGTTTGATTAATTCTCACAGGCAGAGAAAACTGCTCTTTTTTCTTTAGCAGCAGAAAATGAAGAACAATATTATGAACAAACTCCTTAGATGCATCTTTGTCAAATGAGCAGATTTGGGGGTCTTATATGATGGATAATCAAAATAATTCTACTATTGCCTTATAATATTTTAGCAAATTCAAGGTAGGACTCTTGATAGCTCTTGGTGAAGAAGAAGGAATATCCATTAATTTATGCATTACTGGCCCATTTTACTTTGGGTTCTATTTCAGTTAACTCAAAGCCAGTGTCTCTGAAAGCTTTTTTGCTTAAATAAACACACCCATATAAACAAACCAAGTTTCCATAATAGGGTTCAGAAAAAATACGCTACACTTACTGGGTTACACTGTTGATTTTCTTCAGTCTTTTATTAGGTAATCAACACTGCCTGCAGCAGTAATCACGTGACCCCAGGCATGGACTAGTAAAGCACCCCATTCTCCTTACAACTGTGTAAAGTGACAAAGCTTTCCTGGGACTGATAAACTGTACGGGGAGAAAGAAACCCTAAACCCTCTGTTTCTCATAAATGCATGCCCATGAACTGTACAACAGGAAAATATGCAAAGAATAACTAAAATAGAGTTGGGAAATAGAGAAAGAAAAGTTATGGCATAAGACTCTGAGTCCCTATTTTCACCAATCCAGGCCTTTAATAAAAAAGTTATACATATTTCTATGAATACCTGAATATAACTTTGACTGAGAGTGAAACAATTATGTGAGGGCAAATAGTTATGCAAGGTGGGAAAAAAATCGAGCATGATTCACTCATAGGATCTACAGCCAATATACTTGTACAAAGTTGAAGTCCTAATATTTTTCACAGCTCAGTCTCACAATAGTCAAAATACAGGAACGCTGAATGATGGTGAGTGTGAAAATTACTGGTGCCTGGAGTGAATACTAATAACACTTAAAGATGCCTGTTTTTAATAATAATGGGGATTCAAAAGGGAAATTTGAGCTCAAAATATGTATATGATTGTAACATTAAAACTATTTAAAATTATGCTGTCCATTAAATTATATATAGTGCAAGGGTAGGTATTATTCCATTGAATTCAATCTAAAAATCACAGACATTTCTCAAGGTAATGTGACATCCTTACTGGCTGTGGTTGGATGGATCAGCCTTGACAGCAGTAGGCACCTTATAACCTTAAAATTTATCATTGTTACATAGAAGTTACAGGCTAAAGGATGCCACAATCAAAAGTCAGTCTGTGTCATTTCTGAAATCAATATATCACTGACACAAAATCAGAGTTCCTACATTACCTTGGGGTCATGATGGTTCACACTGATGTACTTGAAAATCTCATTTCAGGGACAGAAAATATGCTGGAATGTACCATGGTACTGAGCTAAACTAAAACTTTGATCTAATAAGATGTACTCGTTTTCACATAATTCAGATAATTAGGATATTGAGATATTTAGAGGAGTAATTTTGGACGAAAATCAATATAACTGGACAACAGTGGACTGTGTATAATACAAACTCTAGGATAAATATTACTATTTTTTTGTTTTGGTGAAAATGGCACACATTGTGTAAATTGTCTTCACGAGATCTGTGTATAAAGTAGGAAGATGGTGAACTGAAGTGAAAGTAGCATATTCTATACGTGCTACAAAGCATATGAGGGTATATATGATCCCATCACTTCTAAACAATTATTCTGAATATTTGTTGTATAGAATAATTAAGCTTATGTACACTCAGCAAGTAAATAGAAGAGCTAGGACATAAATCCAGATCTTGGACTAGTTAAAAACAAGTAAGTTAAACCAACAAACACACCAAAACTAAATAAATAAAATAAACATTAAAAAGTCCTTGGTACTCTACCATCTTTTGATCCTTTTTATTGTTTTATAATTAATTCAGCAAAATGGATGTTTAGTACCTAGTAATTAAGAAACACTGGAGACACAGGAATAAATATTTCCATCCATCAAGGAGTTGACAGCCTTTGTGTATGAGTGTGCATGTGCTTATGTGTGTGGAACTGAGGAAGTCTGGGGTTGAGCAAGTATAGTACAATATGTTGATTCATATAATAATCACATTCACAAAGGTCTATAGGCACAGAAGGAAATTTATCTACCATACTCTGAGACAGGGAAGATTTTCAGAGAGAACTGTATCCCAAATTTAATAAAGGAACAGGAATTTTCTAGAAAGAAGCATAGGAATGATATGGGGGGGGGTGTATGTGAGAACTTTTAGAGCTGTGAAAGGGAGCAGTGTATTTAAAATCATGTAAATAATTTGTGAGTGGAGTGTTATATTTGGTACACATGTTGCGAATATATCTTATTCTCTAGTTTACAACTTTTTGCCAAAATGTCTTTTTTTTTTTTTTGACAACATTTTCACTCAAGATCACACTAAATAAAAGAGCTATAAAAAGTGATATTTTGACATTATGGTTTGAGGCAAAGACAAGCCACCAATTAAGATAACAGTTTCTAGTTAGAAATATTACATGGAACATATTTGAATTATGCACCACTTGGTTTGTATAACCCAAAACACATAGTTTGGCATATGTACAAGTGAAAAGGTTGAAGAGTTGGCATCTTCCCCCACACTTCAGTTAGTTGTGCACATGTCGAGTTCCCTGTTTCCAAGTCTTTATCCTTTTTGTTGTCCTCAGTGTGTTTTCTGCGATAGCTTTGTGTTTAGGTGCAGTCTGACTGTTAGACAGTCATTAGCTCTCCCCACTGCAAAGGGGGAAAATGGTGAAAAAAATGTACAGAAAGAAAAAAGATCTTGTAAAGAATGACTTCCTTTCACCCTCTTCCACTGACCACCACCCCAGCCAATCTTTTCTTCCTTCTTTGGCAAGTACTATGAAAATTCATTGCATTACATTTAATGTATAATCTATATTTTTATACTTGCAATTGCTGTTTATTACTTGCATAAATGTGTTTTCTTTGCTCAATTGATCTATTTTTCTAGTTCTGTGGAGATTGTTTATATGTATTGGGTTAGGATAAAACCAAAAAACCAAACCCGTTGCCATCAAGTTGATTCCTACTCATAGGGATCCTATAGGACAGAGTGGAACTGCCCCATAGGGTTTCCAAAGAGCGGGTGCTGGATTGAAACTGCCGACCTTTTGGTTAGCAGCCAAGCTCTTAACTACTGTGCCACCAGGGCTCCAACACCTGTCATATATCTCTCATCGGAATTATAGAGATATTATTTTATTTACTTCTTGTTTAGCAGCAGAGTTTTAAAGGATGAATTATTGCTATTAAGAAACAGACAGGTGTAATTTAAGCATGTTTTTGAATTGTTGCATTATATTTACAATGGCTATATTTCATTGGCTGATTGGCTGTGTGTGTGTGTTTTCTGTGAAATGTGTGTTATTTGCTCCTTTTTGTTGATTATAGAGGTTCAGAAGAGAATGGCATTCTTTTTTCTTCTTCTTCTTCTTCTCTTGATTTGTTAGAAATCCTTGGATGTAAGAAAATATTTTCTCCCATATGAGTTACAAATGTATTTTCTCAGCTGATTATTTTGTGTTTTTGGCTAGCAGCTGTCTTTGGTTAGCCTACGTCTCAGTCATCTAGTGCTGCTCCAACAGAAACACCACAGCTGTGTGACTTGGGTGAGGCCTCTACCCTGATCCACGGACTTGGGACGTTCTAGCCTCTACAGTCACGTGAGCTGTTTCCTTGATATAATCTCTCTATATATATATATTTATACACTTTACTGGTTTTGCTTCTCTAGAGAAACCGGCCTAAGACAGCATAAAAATGTTAATAGTTTCCTTTGTGAGTCCCATTTTTTTTTTACTGTATTTATGTTTACAAAATTTTTTTCAACTCCAAAACTTGTAATACATTTATATATGATTTCTTCTAGTGTTTATTGTTGTTGTGGATCGATTTAGTTTAGATATTTCAGACTTGTGGATGTGTTACTATCTCAATACTTCATGAATCAACTGACACAGTAAAAACCACTGAAAGTGTTTACAAAATTGAGGATTTTCCAATGGGGGCATGGCCTTCAAGGCAAGGAAGAAAGAGAAGTTACATGGGCTGCGAGCAGACGCATCTCTAAGGGAAGGAGAGAAAGATATAGTGACAAAATGGCCTATACAGGTAGTCCCCAACTTACAATGGGGTTTGTTCCAATGACTCCACTGTTAGTTGGTTTTAACGCTGAGTTGAATACCTCATTACTCGCAGTAGTCTTCTCCTTGCTGTTCCTTCAGGTTTTCAAAAACGCCGTGTGCTTTTGTTTGAATCATCAGTAAACACATAGAAATCCTCTTCTGGATTTGGTCTTCTATCCAAATCATCAAACTTATCTCCATCTTGTGGACTCGCCCTTGCCTCTTCTTTGATAAAATTGTTGATTTCATGCCAATTGGTCCTTTAACTGACTCCAAAAATCCTATTCTTATCCTTACTGATTGCCAAAGTGGTCAAATGAGACAGTCCTTCCTTGCTTGCTAGCTCACAGATTTTCCGTTATCATAGGTCTTCATGATCTTCATCTTTATATCCATGTCTACAGCCTTCTTTGCCTTCTTTTTTTTTTTTTGATTATAACTTTCAGTGACATGACTTCTTTTGCTAGACATATTGTTGGGATATAAGCAGTGCAGGTGTTACAGTTAGACAAAGTTGAACAATTCAGCTTCAAATTAACAAATGATGCTTCTTATGGTACAAAACACTGTATAAGATCGTACATGCCATAGGTCTGGTCAGCGATGAAGCTGGAGTCACCAAGGCTGTAGGGCATGTGCGCGACTCAATTGTTGTATGTTGTTAGAACTAAACATTGCCCAACCTTCTGTTAAGACTCTTGACATTGACTTCATTGTAGATCACACCATAGCCAGCTATAAAGCAGTGTTTTGAAGAGCAAATCATAAAATTGAACATCTGCAAGTGAACATCTGAGAATGATAACATCAGCAAATTACATGCTCTAACACTGTAATGTAGTACATATTACTAACAATAAGATACACACAAAAAAAGGTTGATCGCAAGTGCAATTCATCATAACTCACATACATCATAAGTCAGAGACTATCTGTACTTTTCCCAACTTTCTAGACATTCCAGTCCACTCTTGCATCATTCCTTCTTTATTGAGAAGAAGCTTTGGGCAAGATGCCAGGTTTGTTATCTTAGAAAATCCCAGCTCCTGGAGAAAGGGTTCAGGATTCATCCGCCAACAAATTAGCAAACAATGAGATCTAATAAAAATCAGAAGTGAACCAATTTATAGAAATATAATGTGTTTCTAAAATCCCTCCCAACTGGACCAAAAAAAATAACAACATGATAAATGAAAAAAAGATCGAAGTTGTCAGGGATTTCATTTTACTACAATCCACAATCAACGACCATGGAAGCAGCAGTCAATAAATCACATGACAAATTAAATTGGACAAATCTGCTGCAAAAACCTCTTTAAAGTGTTGAAAGCAAAGATATCACCATGAGGTGATGGTATTTTCAATCGCCTCATATGCAGGCAAAAGCTAGACAATGAACAAGGAAGACCAAAGAAGAATTGATGCCTTTGAACTACGGTTGTGTTGAAGAATATTGACTATATCACAGAATTCCATAAGAATGAACAAATCTATCTTGGAAGTACAAACAATAATGCTCCTTAGAAGCAAAGATGGCGAGATGACATTTCACATACTTTGGACATGTTATCAGGAGGGACCAATCCCTGGAGAAGGATCTCATGCTTGGTAAAATAAAGGGTCAGTGAAAAATAGGAAGACCCAGAATGAGATGGATTGACACAGTGGCTGAAACATTGAACTCAAACATAGCAACAATTGTTGAAGATGGACCAGGACCAGGCAGTATTTCATTCTGTTGTACATGGGGTCACTATGAGTTGGAGCTGACTCAGTGGCACCTAACCACAACAATGACAACAATGTGTTTTGCATCCGTCAATGAAAATATGTTTCTAAGTGACGATATTTATCACCATTGAATCCCTCCAATTTCTATTTTTAGCCAAGAAGTTATGCTAGTTTTAATCAGCATGTAAAGAAAATCTATATCCCAAATCAAATTCATAGAGAATTAAGCATTCTCTAGAGACCTTGCCTGAACTGAAATAATTCAGTTGCAATATCATAGTCCCAAACATAACCATTCAAAAAAGAAAGTACTTAAGAGTACATTCCTATATCTACTTTTTAAAATTTTCTTAATTAATTGAGAAATGTTTCTTTGAATTGTTAAGAGTGGTCATTAAAACATGATTTTTATGGTTAGAACAAAAACATCAAAAAAATATCCCCAAAGTCAGAGATAGAAAGCCAGTCTATTATGTCTCTCCAATAAAATAATATAGAAAACTTATGATTTGATGCTTTAAAAAAAAAAAATCCTATCATGCAATTTTGCGATCTGTCTATGGTTTCAGGATTTCAATGACTTGTATTTGTTTTGATCATGAAGTAAGTTTGTACAACTAAATTACTGTCTACCTTGGAATTTACATGCTGCTACTCTTTTAGAAGCAATACTTTGATGTTTATCAAAGCTTTCTAGTTGGGAGACATTGAGCAAAAATGCAGAAATGGCTTCTCTAAATTATTTATACTTAAATATGTTTTCCAGATATATGGGAGACAATATTTTCACTATAAGCAAATATATTTCATGAGGGTCATTCCTATATTTGAGAAGGACTTTAACGGAGACGCAGATTCTGTGTACCAAGATGTATAAAATTTTAAAAAATTGGTTTTATTCTGAATCAAACATTTAATCAGGCAACTCCATTAAAAGTTAAAAATAATTATCGAAATTTAATATAATAATCAACCCGGTAATTGAAGATAAAATTAATTTTTCATCTTTTTAACCACAGTGAGTCACGCAGACTCTGATTCCTAATACATAATGCACGGTTAATATAATTTAAACAAATGACTGCATTTGTATAATCAAAATCTATCATTTCTACAGCAAGGAAAAATTATAGCGCCAACTTTTTGGTTCTTGAAGTTTATGACCTATGTACATATAAACCCATTGCCATCGAGTTGATTCTGACTTATATGTACATACAGGTATTTACAGTTTTTACTAGAAACTTTTCCATATGCTTTTGGTGGAAATATTTGCTTTCAGAGCTTTTAAAGAATAATGTTCAGCAATAATAAGAACACCTCACTATCAACTTCAACATAATCACTACTGATACAATACGATTTTTGGGGGGAGAAGCAAACATTATATAACCTTATTAATTCTTATAAATCCTTTCTTATCAATATAAATTTAACACAGAAATAAAAAGAGGGAATATGTGGGCTGAACTGTGAAAGATCAGGATCAGTCGGCTGATTACTTCAAATATTATGTTCTTATATTTTTAAATATATGTTCAATCGCCTATAAACATAACGTGCACTCTGATTTTGTATGATGTTGTAACAAAGCACTGCACTTAATAATGAAGAAAAAATTGAATCTCGGTTTTTCTAAGCAAAATCATGGAGGCACAAAACTGAGGCAAGAACTTTGGTCCAAATCAATCTCACTAATCATTCCAAAGGTTAAATATTTTTGCTTGACCTGGAAATGATGCAAACCTGGTTCAGCAACAGGAGTTGAAACTGAAAAGCACTTGGAGCACAACGTAAGTGTAGTTTATATGATGAGGTTTTTGACAATGTACCCTTTCTTCATCTTTCTTGTCTATTTCTTGTCTTTGGCTCTGCAGTTACTAAGCCAACACTTCCCAAATTCCCTCCTACCATAGGACATTTCATTTCTCATCTTTTCTCTTGCCCTGACCTATTTTCCTCAATTATAGCTCCAACACAAGATTGAAAAGCTTTGTTAGCTGTTATTCTTGGCTACAATGGGCACCCTTCATTGGGAAATAAGTGACTACAATCATCCCCTATTAAGATTCTGTAATCTTTAGTTCAGAGTAATTGAACCTATTAATTTCCCCTGCTTCCTGGGTTAGAATACACTTTCAAGGTGCATTGGATGAAATGAGCACAGTGGGGAGCGTGGAAACCATGCTTCTAGGAACACTCTTAAATATTAGGCAGGGTATTTTGGGGAAATAGTGATGCTGATTTTTAGAAAGAGTATGTTAAAAAAGATTTTTTTTTTAAACTTCAGATTCCTGTCTATGTTCTAGGGTACCTATTTATTGAGGGTCCAGTATTTGAATGCTATTTGAGGATTTCTTCCTGTGAAATAAAGAATTCTGAGATTTTTATTTTTGTATGTGCGTTTCTGACCTGATCTCAATAGCAAAATTTGCATGGAAACATGTGTATTATCCCAAAAAAATTAAGAAGTAATATGTATAGATAATATGCTATACTTTAACTTTTCACAATGAAACAAACAAGCTTAGTCATCGGATATTAATCCGCATCAATTAAATAAGAATCTTTAGTTACTTCTATGCACCTTTCTC
This sequence comes from Trichechus manatus latirostris, assembly GCF_000243295.1. Lineage (NCBI taxonomy): Eukaryota > Metazoa > Chordata > Mammalia > Sirenia > Trichechidae > Trichechus > Trichechus manatus. Next base: position 5,513,897 of record NW_004444060.1, on the reverse strand, counting down.
CAACAACATTCACTTGTATTAAAAAAAGGACTACATCTGGATCTTTTCAAAAGGTAACATATTTGTTAAAGACAAAAGAAAATCAAATTAATGTAGATCTAGATGTCATTTTTCTATGTTCAGAATTTAATGAATATCACTTGGCTATTTCATTATATAATGTAAAATTAAATTTTGGGAAATTTAAAATGACTAGATTTTCCTTTTAGGGCCAAAGAGCAAAATCAAACCCACATCTGAAACTTTTTAAACATTGGAACATATTCATATATATATATATATAGGTCACTTTAAATGTCATATCAGGAGTAGTGTTCATAAAATACTCCAGCAAAAATTCCATTCTATTTATAAATATAGAAGAGACACTATCTCAGAGAATTTTATCCTGAAGTAAAGGCAAAGCTGTGAATAACTAGAGATTAATGGAAAGGAGTTCAGCTCAGTTCCCTCAGACCTTTGCCGAGTTCCATGACTCACTCTGGCTTTATTAACCAAGGTAGAAAATTGGGTTAGGACAGGCCTTGTTAAAATCAGATGATTCACTGAAAATGGATTTTCTCAAGTGGGAGAGTTAAAAATAATAATAATAAAGTTTTCTATAGTTATAAAACTGCCAAGTCACAACTCTAGGGAAAAAAGGCAGAATGCTTTTATTCAAGAAATTATTTGGGATATATACAATACAAAAGTAACATATGTTTAGCTTCTATCATTAATATTATTATTTCAAATATTAGACTTTAAACAAATAAGCCAAATTTATTAATAGAACAATTACATTCATTTTAACTAAAGATAATTTAGGCTAAAATGTAATATTTGGAACTTTGGGAAAGGGTAAATAGCTTATCAGAAATATGCCATAGACTAATGACATGGACTGATCAAATTGTGCAATTTGATCAAGTAATTAAAAAAGAAAAGATAGCTTATATTGAATGTCCTAGACCAAGACAGAAAAGAATCAGCCATGTTGACCACCCCTGGTGTGAATATAGGGCATTTTCAAAGAATAGATATGGCTGTGAAATAATGCATAGCAAATGGCTTCTTTAGGACCAAGATTTGACAATGAGTTGTCATAAAGCGTTACCTGAATAAGCAAGACATGTGCTCATGAGAGCTAAATCACCTTAATATTTTATATTGTTCATCTTCCCTGCTTTAGTCCATCAAAACAGGTCGAGGTCTCCATAAGAAAATACCTGAAAGTCCTTTAAAATAAGAAACGTGTATTTATATGTCATTCACAGATTTTCTCCTAATTTTTGGCAGGGTCTAATTATTTTTGGCTCCATCTATGTGCATTACTCAAACCAAATCCCTTGCTATGGAGCCAATTCTGACTCATAGCTACCCTAGAGGACAGAGTAGCACTATCCCGAGGTTTTCCGAGGCTGTAATCTTTATGGAAGCAGACTGACAATTCTATCTCCCATGAAGTAGCTAGTTGGTTCAAACCACTGACCTTTCGGTTAGCAGCCAAGCACTAAACCACTGTGACACCAGGGTCCTTCTATATGTACTAGGAATTATATGTTTATTTTTTATATTTCTTACTCATTACACATTCGGTAGTTTGAATCTACAAGCTGTTTCTTGGAAACCATATGGGGCAGTTCTATTCTGTCCTATAGGGTTATTATGAGTCAGAATTGACTCAGTGGCAATGGGTTTTTTGGGTATACTCTCACTCACTTTTTTTTTCTCTCTCTCAAGACAAATAACATCTGAATTTTTCTTTTTAATTCTAAAATAAAGATCGACATACTTTTCATCTTTTCACCCTCCTGTACAAATAATGTTATATCACTAATCTTGGAAATTACATCCAACTTTTCTGCTGTATTGAATTCATGAAGAGTGACTCAAAAAGTCCAACTGTATTCATGGGATAGGGATTACAGAAGGACATAAAACCTGGATGTGAGGATCTTTGGGACCAACTTAGCATCCGTCTACCAAAAGTGTGAAGAAATGGAACAAAAATGATGATGTCATACGGTTATAAAATGTAGCCAGTACTCATGGTCATTTTTAATGCATATTTTAATTTCTCTATACTTTTTAGTTTTCTTTCTTAGTAAGATTATTTGCAAGACACCGGTGGTAGTCTTTATTTAAAAGGCTCACTGGTGACTATTGCTGTTATTAGGTGCTGCTGAGTTGGTTCCAACTCATAGAGACCCTGTGTACAACCAGACGAAATACTGACTGGTCCTGTACCATTCTAATGATCCCATGATGCATCAGGGTTGTATCTTTTCACCATACTTATTCAATCTGTATGCTAAGCAAATAATCTGAGAAGATGTACTATATGAAGAAGAATATGGCATCAGGATTAGAGGACGACTCATTAATAACCTGCGTTATGCAGATGACACAACGTTGCTAGCTGAAATTGAAGAGGACTTAAAGCACTTACTGACGAAGATCAAAGACTACAACAGCCTTCAGTACGGATTACACCTCAACATAAGGCAAACAAAAATCCTCACAACTGAACCAATAAGCAACATCATGATAAATAGAGAAAAGATTGAAGTTGTCAAGGATTAAATTTTACTTGGATCTACAATCACACCCATGGAAGCATCAGTCAAGCAATCAAATGACATATTACATTGGGCAAATCTGCCGGAAAAGAACTCTTTAGAGTGTTAAAATGCAAAGATGCACTTTGAGGACAAAGCTGCACCTGACCCAAGCCATGGTTTTTTAAATCACCTCATATGCATGCAAAAACTGCACAATGAATAAGGAAGACCAAAGAAGAATTGATGCCTTTGAATTATGTGTTAACCAACAATATTGAATGTACCATGGACTGCCAAAACAAACAAATCTGTCTTGGATGAAGTACAGCCAGAATGCTCCTTAGAAGCAAAGATGGCAAGATTTCATCTCACATAATTTGGACATATTATCACTAGGGACCAGTCCCTGGAGAAAGACATCATGCTTGGTAAAGTAGAGGGTCAGCGAAAAGGGGAAGATCTTTGACGAGATGCACTGACACAGTAGCTGCAATGATGAGCTCAAGCATAGCAATGATTATGAGGATGCTCACACAGGACCGGGTAGTGTTTTGTTCTGTTGTAGTTAGGGTTGCTGTAAGTCAGAGCTGATCCGATGGCACCTAACAATAACAACGATATGCGTAAATGCGCATAGGAAGCATTGCTGTGTTAGGAATGTTGACTGTGTTACCAGAGCCTCTGTACTAAAATTCTAGTTTTGATAGTGTGGACTTAAACTTATTCATCTAAAATTTATTTGTCTGTAGCATAGGAATAATAATATCACATTCCTCAAAGCAGAAAGGTATATACACACATACATATACATACATGTACATGTATGTCTTATATTTACATAGATTTATCTATGCATGTTCTATACTTTAGAAATATATAAATAACAATTCATATGATATGCTTATATAATTATGTATATATAAACTATTAAGAAACAGCTGCCAACCTATTAGTTGGTAGTCAAGTGGGCATTACCCATCTGCACCACTCAGGGACTCCTGTATCTACATACTTCATGTGCATTACATAGAAGAACACTTCATATATAAACTGCTTGGAATGTTATATGGTATATTGAGTATTCAGTGCATTTAAGTTATAATAATGATCATTTTTTTCTTCTCAATTTCACCTTTTTGTGTTATTCTTTCTTTTCTTCTCTCATCCTTTTCTGTCACCTTTTATGCTGCTTCTCCTCCTTCTTTCCCTCCTATTATTCCTCATCCTTCTCACTCGTAGTTCCAGGCACATAAATAAAGTTGTAGCAAATAAGGGTGAATATAAATTTGGTTTTGCTGTACAAACATAAATTAAATATAGCAAAGAGTATGCATTAACCTATGACACATTAAAATGGTATTAGATGCTAACTACTACCTTTCAGAATAAACGACTGGTACAGTCAGTCAGAACAAGGCCAGGAGCCAATTGTGGAACAGAACATCAATCGTTCATACGCAAGTTCAAGCTGAAGCTGAAGAAAATTAGAAGGAGTCCATGAAAGCCAAAGTATGAACTTGAGTATATCCCACCTGAGTTTAGAGACTATCTCAAGAACAGATTTGAGTTATTGAACATTAATGACAGAAGACCAGACGAGTTGCGGAATAACATCAAGGACATCAAGTAAAATTGCAGAACAGAAGATTTCAAAGGGCAGCTCGAGAAGACAAAGTAAAGTATTATAATGACATGTGCAAAGACATGGAGTTAGAAAATCAAGAGGGAAGAACACGCTTGGCATTTCTCAAGCAGAAAGAACTGAAGAAAAAATTCAAGCCTCAAGTTTCAATACTGAAGGATTCTACGGAGAAAATATTAAATGACTCAGGAAGCATCATAAGAAGACGGAAGGAATACACAGAGTCACTATACCAGAAAGAATTGGTCAACATTCAACCATTTCAGGAGGCAGCATAAGATTAGGAACCAATGGTACTGAAGGAAGAGGTCCAAGCTACACTGACATATTGCTGCAGCATTGACTGCTGTAGCCACTTTGGAATGATCTTCAGCAAAATTTTACTTGCGTGTGATATTAATGATATTGTTTGATAATTTCCGCATTCTGTTGGATCACCTTTCTCTGTGATAGGTATAAATGTGGATCTCTTCTGGTTAGTTGGCCCAGTAGCTGTCTTCTAAACTTCATGGCAAAGAAGAGTGAGCACCTCCAGCACGGCATCTGTTTGTTGAAATATGTCAACTGGAATTCTGTCAATTCTTGGAGCCTTGTTTTTCACCAATGCCTTCAGCGCAGCTTGGACTGCTTCTTTCAGTATCATAGGTTCTTGATCATATGCTGCCTGCTTAAATGGTTGCACGTTGGCCAATTCTTGTACTTCATCATTTCTTCCATTTGCTTTAGCTACTCTACATTCAATGGAAGTTTCAGAGTCTCCCTGACATTCATTTTGGTCTTTTCTTTCTTTCCTGTCTTTTTAATGACCTTTTGCTTTCCTCATGTCTGGTCCTTGATGTCATTCCACAACTCATCTTGTCTTCAGTCATTATGTAGTATCTAGCATTTACCACATAGTATATAGTGTCTAGCACACACCATTTCTTAAAACTCAAATAAAACTCATTTCCCCAAAACAAAGGTGACACCATGCCCTCAGTGCATATGTGAGGTCCTCATTAAATATTTTGGAATGAATAAATGAATATTATAGGTAATCTAGGAAAATCAGAAATCATCAGAAATTAAATGGAATGCATAAACATCGACATCCTAGGCATTAGTAAGCTGAAATGGACTGGTATTACCATTTTGAATCAGAAAATCATATTGTCTACTATGCTAGAAACGATGACTTGAAGAGGAATGGCATTACATTTATCATAAAAAAAAAATTTCAAAATCTATCCTGAAATACAATGCTGTCAGTGATAGGATAATATTCATATGCCTACAAGGAAGACCAGTTAATATGAATATTATTCAAATTTATGCACCAACTACTAAGGCCAAAGATGAAGAAATTGAAGATTTTTATCAACTTCTACAGTCCGAAATTGATCAAACATGCAACCAGGGCACATTGATAATTACTGGTGATTGGAATGGAAAAGTTGGAAACGAAGAAGGATTGGTAATTGGAAAATATGGCCTTGGTGACAGAATCGATGCTGGAGATCGCATGATAGACTTTGGCAAGACCAATGACTTTTTCATTGCAAATACTTTTCTTTATCAACATAAATGGTGACTATACATATGGACCTCGCCAGATGGAATACACAGGAATCAAACTGACTACATCTGTAGAAATATATGATGGAAAAGCTCAATATCATCAGTCAGAACAAGGCCAGGGGTCAACTGTGGAAAAGACTATCAGTTGCTCCTACGCAAGCTCAAGTTGAAGCTGAAGAAAGTTAGAACATGTCCACAAGAGCCAAAGTACGACCTTGAGTATATGCTATCTGAATTTAGAGACCATCTCAAGAACAGATCTGATGCATTAAACACTAATGACCATAAACCAGACTAGCTGTGGAATGACATCAAGGACATTATACATGAAGAAAGTGAGAGATCACTAAAAAGACAGGAAAGAAAGAAAAGACTAAAATGAACGTCAGAAGAGACTCTGAAACTTTCTCTTGAACACTGAGTAGCTAAACCAAAAGGAAGCAATGACGAAGTGAAAGAGCTGAACAGAAGATTTCACAGGGTGGCTCAAGAAGACAAAGTAAAGTATTATAATGACATGTGCAAAGACCTGGAGATAGAAAACCAAAAGAGAAGAACACGCTCGGCAATTCTCAAGCTGAAAGAATGGAAGTAAAAATTCAAGCCTCGAGTTACAATACTGAAGGATTCTAAGGGGAAAATACTAAACAGAAGTTTAGGAAGCATCAAAAAAAGATGGAAGGAATACACAGACTCACTATACCAAAAAGAACTGGCGGACATCAACCATTTCAGGAGGTAGCATACAATCTGGAATCAACGGTACTAAAGGAAGAAGTCGAAGCTTGACTGAGGGCATTGGCGAAAAACAAGGCTCCAGGAATAGACAGAATACCAACTGTGATGGTTAAGATTGTGTGTCAATTTGGCTGGGCCATGATTCTCCGTGTTTTAATGTAATCAGTCCCATGACTGAATATACTGTGAGTAGCCAATCAGATGAAAGGGAGTCTCCATGGGGGTGTGGCCTGCATCTGTATATAAGTAGACGTTCTGGCTTTTTGCTCTCTCTGGATCCTGCGGCTGCTTCCTGTCGTCTCATCTCCGGTTCTTGGGACTTGAGCTGTCAGCTTATCTGCCGAACCTGGGATTCGTTGATCTGCACAGCCTGCAAGTGGGAGTCCTGCTCTCCGACCTTCCGATCTTGGGCTTGCCAGCTTCTGCAGCTGTGTGACTTGGGGTAGGCCTCTACCCTGATCCACGGACTTGGGACATTCTAGCCTCTACAATCATGTGAGCTGTTTCCTTGATATAATCTCTCTCTATATATATATATTTATACACTTTACTGGTTTTGCGTCTCTAGAGAACCCAGCCTAAGACACCAACTGAGATGTTTCAACAAATGGATACAACGCTGAAAGTACTCACTTGTCTATGCCAAGAAATTTGGAAGACAGCTACCTGGCCAACAGACTGGAAGAGATCCATGTTGATGCCTATTCCCAAGAAAGGTGATCCAACCAAATGCTGAAATTATCGAACAATATCATTAATATCATATGCAAGTAAAATTTTGCTGAAGATCATTCAAAAGCAGCTGGAGCAGTATATCAACAGAGAGCTGCCAGAAATTCAAGCCAGATTCAGAAGAGGACATGGAACGAGGGATATCACTGCTGATGTCAGATGGATCCTGACTGAAAGCAGAGAATACCAGAAAATGCTTGCCTGTGTTTTATTTACTATGCAAAGGCATTCAACTGTGTGGATCATAACAAATTATAGATAACATTGCAAAGAATTGGAATTACAGAACACATAATTGTGCTCATGAGGAAGCTATCCAAAGATCAAGAGGCAGTTTGAACTGAACAAGGAAATATTGCGTGGTTCAAAGTCAGGAAAGATGTGCCTCAGGGTTGTATCCTTTCACTATACCTATTCAATCTGTATGCTGACCAAATAATCCAAAAAGCTGGACTGTATGAAGAAGAATCAGGCATCAGGATTGGAGGAAGATTCAAAATCAACCTGTGTTACACAGATGACACAACCTTGGTTGCTGAAAGTGAAGAGGACTTGAAGCACTTACTGGTGAAGATCAAAGACTACAGAGTTCAGTATGGATTGCACCTCAACATAAAGAAAAAAAAAAATCCGCACAACTGGACCAATGAGCAACATCATGATAAATGAAGAAAAGACTGAAGTTGTCAAGGATTTCATTTTACTTGGATCCACAATCAAC
>NW_004444060.1:5489941-5505299 GCF_000243295.1 Trichechus manatus latirostris | reverse complement strand
ATATGTGTGTGGGTATTGATTCATGTGACATATATATCATGAATTTAGATACTTGCTATGTCTATTAAAGTAAGGGAAAGAAGAAAACAAAAGACAGAAGAAATAAAAATTTATAAAAGAAGAAGAAAGTGCATTGAAGGAAGGAGAGAAAGAAAGGGAAAAAAAAGAATGAAGGGGAACAAAACTTTAGGAAATTTTAGTTTTAATTTGATATTACTGTTAAGGATGCAGAATGGTTTTTTCCATCACTCATTTATCACATATTACATATAGTTAAAACATAACACAGTTACACTGAAATTTAAGAATTAAAGAGATACATTAAAGACTAAAAATCTATATTATATGATGTAATTTTGCATATCCCAGGAAAACGTATTTTGTAAACACACATCATGCTCTGAGTTTAAATATAGTGCAGTTATGTGTAATAAAACTTACTATCATCATACAAATGTTAATATGAATATTTCCTTTTTAATTAAAAGAGAACTTTATAATTATTTCACTAAAGTCTGCAGGGTTCTGCAACAAGGGAACTTACTGAATTTAATATATTTCTCATAAAAGCGTCTCAGAAGTATTAATTTAATGCTTGACACAACATTTCATAGGCTTTGTGATTTTATATCTGTGATTTACAGCAGGCTAGATTTGTTGGATGATAAACTCTCAAATTACAGAAATTTAAAAACTAAAAAGATTTCTCTTTTAAATATAGCAAGGAAGTTTGGTTGGTTCACTATGAAATATGGACCTTGCATGAGATCATTTTATCAACATTAATGTAGTAATAATAGTTATATATAAGTTAGGTTTACCAATAAAATATAAATTAAATATTAAATAGTATTTTCTAAATCTACTTTTTTTTTTCCTGTTAGCTTTGTTTGACAATAAGTAAAACATCAGATGGCAAAATAGTCAAGAATTTAGGAATATTTACTCTTTTCCATCAGCTACAGAAACAAAATGACATATAATAAATATTTGTTGGTTGGAGCAAAAGCATACGTTACTATGCAAAGTATGGCGTCAACATGAGATGGAACTGATAGCAAGGGTTTTGGTTTATGGTTTAGCGCTTATCAAATCCAGCTTCTGATCCAGTATGCAGTCAGGAGGCTGATGCTAGATCGTGATGATTTCATTAGCATAATTGTCCCAATAAGGCCTCTTGAGTGACTTTCATGTGACTTCTGGTTTTCTGCATTCATATTTCATCATCATCATCATGTAACTCACAGTACTTTTGAGAATTAAAGGAAGAAATTTATGTAAGGTAGGTATGAAGTTTTAGGAACCTAGGGCCCTCAACAGCAATTTCCTTTCTTAGGTTACCATTTTCTAAATTTACTACCACAGTGTGATCAAACCATCTCAAAATGTGGTACCCAGAACTGAGAATACTCCAGTGTGGTCTAGCTATCATTTTTAAAAAAATTTTTTCCCAAACAAAAATTTATGCATACATTGTTATGTGGCTCTAATTGCTCTCCCCATACTGTGACAGCACACTCATCATTTCCACCACTGATTCCCATGTCCATTCAACCAGCTCCTAACCCTCTCTGCCTTTCCATCTCACCTCTGGACAGAAGCTGCCTGTTTAGTTGCTTGTATCTACTTGAGCTAAGAGGCACACTCCTCATGAGTATCACTTTATGTCCCACAGTCCAGTACAATCCCTGTCTGAAGAGTTGGCCTAAGCAATGTTTTCAGTTCTGGGCTGATAGACAATCCAGGGGCCACTCTTTCTGGGGTACCTCCAGTCTCAGTCCGACCATTAAGTCTGGCCTTTTTACTACAATTTGAGTTCTGCACCGCACCTTTCTCCTGCTCCATCTGGGACTCTCTGTTGTGTTCGCTGTCAGGAGGGTCATTGGTGGTAGCTGGGCACCATCTAGTTCTTCTGGTCTCAGGCTGATGCAGTCTCTGGTTTATGTGACCCCTTCTGTCTCTTGGGCTAATACTTTCTTTGTGTCTTTGGTGGTCTTCATTCTCCTTTACTCCAGGTGCTTGGGACCAATTGATGTATCTTAGATGGCCGCTTGCAAGCTTTTAAGACCCCAGACACCACTCACCAAAGTAGGATGCAAAATATTTTCTTAATAAGTTTTGTTATGCTAATTGACCTCGATATTCCCTGAAACCATGGTCCCCAGACCCCTAACCCTGCTACTCTATCCCTCAAAATGTCTGATTGTATTCAGGAAACTTCTTAGCTTTGGTTTAGTCCAGTTGTGTTGACTTCCCCTGTAGTGAGTGCCGTCCTTCCCTTCAACTAAGATAATTCTTATCTACTATCTAGTTATTAAATAACCCTCTCCCTCCCTCCCCACCCTTGAACAATCAAAGAATGTTTAAGTCTGTGTTTAAACCTTTTCCTGAGTTCTTATAATAGTGGTCTTATACAATATTTGTCCTTCTGTGACTGACTAAATTAACTCAGCATAATGACCTACAGATCCCTCCATGTTATGTTTCATGGCTTCATCATTGTTCTTTATCATTGTGTAGTATTCCATTGTGTGGTTATACCATAATTTGTTTATCCATTCGTCCGTTGATGGGCACCTAGGTTGTTTTCATCTTTCTGCTATTGTGAACAGCGCTGCGATGAACATGGATGTGCATATATCTATTCATGTGATGGCTCTTATTTCTCTAGGATATATTCCAAGGAGTGGGATAGCTGGATCGTGTGGTACTTCTATTTCTAGCTTTTTAAGGAAATGCCAAATCGATTTCTAAAGTGGTTGTACCATTTTCCATTCTCACCAACAGAGTATAAGTATTCAAGTCTGTCCACAACCTCTCCAGCATTTATTATTTTGTGTTTTTTGGATTAATGCTAGCCTTGTTGGGGTGAGATGATATCTTATTGTAGTTTTGATCTGCATTTGTCTAATGGCTAATGAGCGTGAGCATTTCTTTATGTGTCTGTTAGCCATCTGAATATCTTCTTTGGCAAAGTGGCTGTTCATATCCTTTGCCCATTTTTTAATTGGGTTATTTGTGTTTTTGTTGTTGAGATTTTGCAGTTTATCTTGTAGATTTCAGAGATTAGACGCTGATCAGATTTGTCATAGCCAAAAATCTTTTCCTAGTCTGTAGGTTGTCTTTTTTACTCTTTTGGTGAAGTCTTTTGATGAGCATAAGTGTTTGATTTTTAGGAGCTCCCAATTATCGAGTCTCTCTTCTTGTGTTTGTGCATTGTTACTTATGGTTCGTAACATGTTTATGCCATGTATTAGTGCTCTAAGCATTGTCCCTATTTTTTCTGCCATCATCTTTATCGTGTTCGATTTTATATTTAAGTCTTTGATCCATTTTGAGTTAGTTTCTGTGCATGGTGTGAGGTATGGGTCTTGTTTCAGTTGTTTGCAGATGGATATCCAGTTACGCCAACATGATTTGTTAAAGAGACTGTCTTTCCCCAGTTAATGGACTTCGGGCCTTTGTCAAATATCAGCTGCTTATAGGTGGATTAATTTATGTCTGGAGTCTCAATTCTGTTCCATTGGTCTACGTATCTGTTGTACCAGTACCAGGCTGTTTTGACTACCACGGCAGTATAATATGTTCTAAAATCAGGTAGTGTGAGGCCTCCCAATTTGTTGTTCTTCCTCAGTAAGGCTTTAGTTATTTGGGGCCTCTTCCCTTTCCATATGAAGTTGGTGATTTGTTTCTCCATCTCATTAAAAAACGTTGGTGGAATTTGGATCGGGATTGCATTGCATCTGTAGATTGCTTTGGGTAGAACTGTCATTTCCACAATGTTGAGCCCACCTATCCATGAGCAAGATATGTTTTTCCACTTATGCAGGTCTGTTTTGGTTTCTTACAGTAGTGTCTCTTAGTTTTCATTGTATAGGTCTTTTACGTCTCTGGTTAGATTTATTCCTAAGTATTTTATCTTCTTGGGGGCTATTGTAAATGGTATTGATTTGGTGATTTCCTCTTCGATGTTCTCTTTGTTGCTGTAAAGGAATCCAAACGAATTTTGTATGTTTATCTTGCATCCTGAAAGTTTGCTGAAATCTTCTATTAGTTCCAGTAGTTTTCTTGTGGATTCTTTTGGGTTTTCTGTGTATAAGATCATATCATATGCAAATAGAGATACTATGACTTCTTCCCTACCAATATGGATGCCCTTTATTTCTTTTTCTAGCCTAATTACTCTGGCTAGGAACTCCAACACAATGATTAATAAGAGTGGTGATAAAGGGCATTCTTGTCTGGTTCCCGTTCTCGAGGGGAATGCTTTCCAAGTCTCTCCATTTAGGATGATGTTGGCTGTTGGCTTTGTATAAATGTCCTTAATTATATTGAGGAAATTCCCTTCTATTCCTTTTTGTTGAGAGTTTTTATCATGAATGGGTCTTGGAATTTGTCAAATGCCTTTTCCGCATTGATTGATAAGATCATGTGGTTTTTCTCTTTGGTTTTATTTATGTGGTGGATTACATTAATTGTTTTTCTAATGTTGAACCACCCCTGGATAACCGATATAAATCCTACTTGATCATGGTGAATTATTTTATTCATATGTTGCTGAATTCTATTGGCTAGAATTTTATTGAGGATTTTTGCATCAATGTTCATGAGCGATGTTGGTCTGTCATTTTCTTTTTTTGTGGTGTCTTTACCTGGTTTTGGTATCCGGGTTATGCTGGCTTCATAGAATGAGTTTGGGAGTATTCCATCCTTTTCTATGCTCTGAAATACCTTTAGTAGTAGTGGTGTTAACTCTTCTCTGAAAGTTTGGTAAAATTCCAGTGAAGCCATCCGGGCCAGGGTTTTTTTTTGTTGGGAGTTTTTTAATTACCTTTTCAATCTCTTCTTTTGTTATGGGTTTATTTAGTTGTTCTACCTCTGTTGGTATTAGTTTAGGTATGTAGTGAGTTTCTAGAAATTTGTCCATTTCCTCCAGGTTTTCAAATTTATTAGAGTACAATTTTTCATAGTATTCTGCTATGATTCTCTTAATTTCAATTGTGTCTGTTGTGATATCACTCATCTCATTTCTTATATGGGTTATCTGCTTCCTCTCCTGTTTTCCTTTTGTCAGTTTGGCCAATGGTTTATTGATTTTGTTGATCTTTTCAAAGAACCAGCTTTTGTTCTTGTTAACTCTTTCAATTGTTTTTCTATTCCCTGTTTCATTTAATTCTGCTCTAATTGATATTATTTCCTTTCTTCTGGCACCTGAGGAATTCTTTATCTGGTCACTTTCTGCTTGTTCCAGTTGTAGGGTTAATGTTTAGATTATGGCACTTTCTTCTTTTTGGATGGGTGCATTAATTGCTATAAATTGACCTCTGAGCACTGCTTTTGCAGTGTCCCGAAGGTTCTGGTAGGATGTGTGTTCACTCTCATTTGATTCTGTGAATTTCTTTATTCCATCCTTAATTTCTTCTATAATGCAGTAGTTTTTGAGCAAGGTGTTGTTCAGTTTCCATGTGTTTGATTTTTTTTTTCATTGTTTTTTTCTGTTGTTGATTTCTACTTTTATGGCTTTATGGTCAGAAAAGACGCTTTGTAATATTTTCGATGCTTTGGATTTTGTTAAGACTTGATTTATGGCCTAATATGTGGTTTATTCTGGAGAATGTTCCACATGCATTGGAAAAGAAAGTATACTTGGCTGCTGTTGGGTGGAGTGTTTTGTATATGCCTATGAGATCAAGTTGGTTGACTGTAGCATTTAGCTCTTCCATGTCTTTGTTGAGCTTCTTTCTGGATGTTCTGTCCTTCACCAAAAGTGGTGTGCTGAAGTCTCTTACTATTATTGCGGAGCTGTCTATCTCTCTTTTCAGTGCTGTTAGAGTCTGTTTTATGTATTTTGGAGCCCTGTCATTGGGTGCGTAAATATTTATTATAGTTATGTCCTCCTGGTGTATTGACACTTTAATCATTATCTAGTGTCCTTCCTTATCCTTTGTGGTGGATTTTACTTTAACGTCTATTTTGTCAGAGATTATTGTTGCCACTCCTGCTCTTTTTTGTGTTGTTTGCTTGATATATTTTTTTCCATCCTTTGAGTTTTAGTTCTTTTGTGTCTTTAAGTCTAAGGTGCATCTCTTGTAGGCAGCATATAGACGGACTGTGTATTTTTATCCAATCTGCCACTCTCTGTCTCTGTCTCCGTGAGTTGATCAGGCCTGAAGGGCTCAGGCTCTCGCTGGGTCAGGTCTGGCAACTCCTCATTTCCAAACCATCTCTCCTTCCCCTGCCACTCAGTCCAGTTCCTCCACTCTGCCTTTGATGTTCAGGGCTTCCAGACTACCATATATAATCGAATCACTTTTTTTTTGGGTCTTTGTCTTAAGAGGGTCCTCCAGAAGCATCTGACTACTCCACCATCTTGGCCCCACTCCGCTATCATTTCTCTAATCCAGTTACTATATTTCTGTTCAAGAAATATAAGGTCCCATTAGCCCTGTTGGAGCTACATCACAGTATTGATTCATATTGATCTCACTTTCAAGTTAAACCTGCAATCTCCTTTAGGCATACTATTGCTAAGTGATTCTCTCCCTTTTTTGGCTGGCTTTTTGGATTTGGGAACAAGACCTTACATTTATCACATTACAATGCTTCTTATTAGCTTTGGCCCATCATTCTTTGTTGTTCAAATATTGTGACTTCTTTTTCTGTTATACAAAGTATGTACTGTGTCTACTTGCTTTCTGTCCCACACAACTTTAGTGGTTATACCTCCTTTATAGTTTTCTAGTTACAGCTTGAATTCATTACAACTACTGAAGACAGCAGGATCAAATTTAAATCTTGAAGAGATGTGCTAGAATCTTCTCTTCAGGCTGACTCCATTGTATACTTTCTTCTACTTATAATTGCATAACTTTTATTATCGAGTTCATGTTTATGTGTCATACTCACCAGGATCTTGTACATTAAGCTTTCATCCTTTCTGCCCGCATTTGATCTAACATTCTTCCTTAGAAAGTGGATAAATTGCTGTAACATAATCTTTACAAATGCTTGCTGAAGTTCAATGAGCATATTGAAATTGAATTCATTGTGACCTTTTTACCATTTAAGCTGTCATTTTTCTTGTGCATTTCTAGCCCCAATTGATGGAGCCATGATATACACAATCACAAAAAGATACGTAAAAACTATACAAACTCTCCTGTCCTGTAGAGTCACAATGAGCTGGCAATACCTCTTCTTACTAACTTATTTATCTTGTGAACAGCTTCTTTCCCATTACTATTTTTGCATTAATTTTGGAAATTTGCATTTTTCATAAGTATTATCATTGAGAGCTGCTCTTAATTCCTTCTGTGTTTCATCCTATATATATTAACTACAGAGTGTCACTGAAGGGAATATACTATGCTGTTGTTGTTAGGTACTGTCTAGTTGGTTTTGACTCATAGCAGCCCTATGTATAACAGAATGAAACATTGTCCTTTCCTGCGCCATTCTCAGATTGTTGCTATGCTTGAGCCCATCTTTGCAGCCACTGTGTCAATCTATCTCATTAAGGTTCTCCCTCTCTTTCACTAACCCTCTACTTTACCAAACATGATGTCCTTATAATATCCATTATCTATAGTGCTAGCTGTATTCTACCTCTCAATCTCCTCATGTCTGGCTTGTTGTGACCAGCAACTTTCTAAAAGTCACAACTATATGAACAGCTTACATGTCCCAGAAAGAACCACATTGTCATGCGTCCTTGTTTTCCTGCAAGCCATTCCCTCACTGCCCAGAGGTCCTTCACATAGAATCACTTTTCATTTCATGCAGGGGCAACTGGACAAAAAGACAGATAATGGCCAGTTTTGTTAATAATGCAGAAAGATTGGAGTACCCGAAAAGAGGACATTTGACTGCATGTCTATGATATCCTCGGCTCCATCAGAATAATGAAGCCAATGCAACCCTGCATAGAAGGTCATGTGCTTTGGATCATATGTTCTTTTAACTCTGATCACAACTTACTGAGCCAGGGCCTGGGTCCTGAGCCAAATATATCATCTGTAAGGTGAAGTGCTACATATGAGAAAGCCTGGTGTGAAAAATCTACCCATAATGAGACCAACAGAGGCAGTCAGATTCTCTCTCTTCTTTGGATTTTAAGTGTAAGGCTGATAAAAAGGAACAAAGATTTACAAATAGTAAAATAATAGATATAGATATAGAGAAACATACATATAAGGCAGTGGTAAACAGAGTAATGTTCCTTTCCAAAGATGTCCACATACTGATCTCTGGAACCTGTGAATGTTACTTTACATGGCAAAAGGGTCTTTGCAGATGTGATTAAGTTAAGGATCTGGGGATGAAAAGATTGCCCTGGATTATCTGGGTTGACCCAATTTAATTATGATTTAATTAAAAGTGAAAAGAGAATCAGAATGATATTCAAAGATGTTAAGCTGTAAGTTTTGAAGATGGAGGAAGGAGTCCCAAGCCAAGGAATGCAGATGGCCTCTAGAAGCTGGAAAAGGTAAGAAAATGGATTTTCCCCTGAGCTCTGGAAGAAATGCAACTTGATTTAAGGACTGTGACCTCCCAGAATGATGGCATTTTGATTTTAGGATTTCTGACCTCCACAACTGTTATATAATAAATTTGTATTATTTTAAGTCACTAAGTTTGTAGTAATTTGTTAACAGTAGCCGTGGGAAACAAATACAAAGGATTATATTTAAAATGCTTGTCAAGAGTTAAGGTATATTCACAAACATCTCAGATACCAGTTCAATCTCAAAAAATCACTGGGTATAATAAAGAGACACCCATAGGGGTACCCTGGATGGGCTGACTATCAACCTTGCATAAGGAAAGAAAGCAGTAAGGTCTTTCCAGGTGGTAGACAGAGCAGAGTGTAAAGTTGAGAAAAACAAGTCAAATCAAAGATTGAGAGGTTTATGACACATATATTTTATGGCGTTGTGGTAAAGATATTTATCTAAGCACACTTACACATTTGCATGCAATTTTGATTTCTCCACCAACAAGAACTTTGGATTCAATTCTGAGGATACAACTTTTTTCTGAATTTGATACTCCTCACATTTTTCAGAATTCAGTGGATATACTTCTTATTCTCATTTTTACTCTTTATTTTAACTACACTTTATCTGTTCTTAAATTTCTTCTTCCTCCTCATGACATAACCTTATATGAAATAGTAAGCTGACATAGCTTGGCAAAAGAAACATGTTTTGAAAAATGAAACTACTTATATAAAACTAATGTTCTGTCTGGTCTCACAATATATTGCAAAGAGTGAATAAGGGCTCATCACACCTATGGCAGAGACTGAATGCAATAGGATCCTAATGGGGAAACAGGAGACTATTAGTTGGTGATATCTTAAGTAGGTACTTGCTTTTCACCAGAGAAGAAGCCTTTGTACCATATTAGTTGGCTCTTGTTAACAAATAAGACTGCATGAGTAAAGTTAAAAAATTAGATATATTATATTCGGAATACATTCCTAAAAGCAGAACAAAAAACAAGAATAAGAAATTTTAGATTTCTAGAAGTCACTGGACAAAATTTTTGAGAAGGAAAAATCAAGCATCTTTTGGGTAGACATAAAAAGGATTTCAAAAATACTTCTGATCAATAAAACTCCATTGGCCTTACATATTCAGGGATTTTACTATTTTACCTCATTTAATTTTTAAAGCTCAAGCTTTTACTGCAGTATAGTTTCTAATTAGAAATGAAAATGTCTGGCTTACAAATTTGAGTTCCTTATTATCTGTGTGATCTTCAGAAAATGTGTGTCTTTATTCTCTCATATATAAAATGGGGATAATAACAGTCCTGGCTCACTGAGATTCTTTTGAGGAATAAACAACAGTACAGTGTCATGCACATTGTTATTTCAGTGTTATTCTAGTGTTACTTTTGTTGAACAGTGAATATTTTCTCACCAGCTTTGTTTATTCAGGCAGCCCTGGGCAAATAGATGTCAAAGAAAAATACCTTTTTCCACTCTCCTACTCTCACCTCTTTGGTTCTAACTATATGCTTATATAGTTTTATTATTCCTTTCTTAAAACTAAAAACAAAAGACATGCAAAAAAAGCACTGGTTGCACTCTGTCTCCCTTTATAATGTTTAACCACATCCTGTCTTCTTCAGATAATTCCCTACATTCAAACCTCTCACTCTTTTCAAGTTTGATCCAAACCTGTCTGACTACCATAACTTCTTGTTTCTTTTGAGGATTATGATGTGAGAACCAATTAGACGAAATATCACTGCTAAACACGCGTTACTTAACAAAATTACAATAGATTGAAAACAGAAATTTATTGATAGATGGTCAAAACTCAAAGAGATGGATTGACACAGTGGCTGCAACAATGCAATCAAACAAAGCAATGATTGTGAGGATGGCGCAGAACTGGGCAGTGTTTTGTTCTGTTGTACATAGGGTTGCTGTGAGTCAGAACCGACTCAATGGCACCTAACAGCAACAACATATGCAAACACACACACATAAACACATATATGCACATACATAAATATACATATGCGTACTTTGAATTTGATTTTTTAATAAAACATTTGTTTCTTAATCACAACAGGGATACAAAATGTGGCATTAGCCCCAACGTAAGAAAATAATCTCAAAATTAATCACAAAATAGTTCAAGAAAATGTTTATTTAGAATTTAATTTTATATTACTGCACAAGTTTCATGTATTTTATGTGGATTTTTTGTTTGTTTTAATAGTGGAAACCTTTCTCAAAAATACATATACAATATTTTCTATGTATTCTTTAGCTAAAAATTTCATGATAATGATTAAAATAAACTGCCTACATATGTTAGGGTCATTGAATCAGTGGTTTAAGCATTTTCTCCTTTCTGTGTAATGAGGACAGTTTTTAGCATTTGACAGAACATTTACTATATAAATCATGAAAACATATACATCACAGGACCATTACAATGGTACAGTAATGAAATATGTTCTTTCCTAAAATGAACAGGCTAGCTCAGAGGTTGCTGAGGTAAACACATTGTTAATATTTATAATTTCTATCTTCCTAATATATAGCACCTTCAACAGTTTTCCATTTTTAATGTATAAATATGTTTATTAACTTGTTAGAGTTAATGGATTGGAAGCTAATACAGTAAAATAGAGAGGAATAGCTGTTATGCTTTTGTTTTCAATTGGTGATAAGGACATATTACAGTAAGAGAATTTTACATGAAACACCTTTTTTTTTTAAAAATAACTCTGGTCTTTAATTGATATTGCAATACCAAATCTTACTGAAGTCTCCAAATCGTAATTGTATCCACCAATCAAAAGTACATGCATACATTCATTTAATGAATATTTATTGAGCACTTATTTTATGCTAGGGAATATACATATATATTTAAATTGGTATTTTTGTTCCTTACAGATGCATCTGTCTGTCTCATATGGTGTCTGTCTTCTCCTGTATATGACTCTGTTTATGTGTCTGTCCTTCTCTTTTAAAAAATGCCACTTTCTTTTGTAAGATGTCACTCAGAAGGGATCAGGACTAGGACCCATCCTTCTCCATATTACTTCTTTAATTTAACTGATAACATCTGCAAACGAAATCCCCATTTCGCCAAAAAAGATCACATTCACCTGTGCAGGGGTTAGGACTTCAACATATATTTTTGGGGAGTACAATTCAATCTCTATCACTATCCAATCAGGTAGATGTCAATTATAAGAAACAATAATGGAGGGAGTTTCTTTTTTGAAGTAGATCATTAAACTATAACAGACTAAAAATATCCTGCTAACATAAAATAATTTAACAATAACTGAGCGTCATGGATTGAATTGTGTCCTCCAAAATTATGTATACCAATGTGGTTAGGCCATGATTCCCAATATTGTGTGATTGCCCACCATTTTGTCATCTGACATGATTTTCCTATGTGTTGTAAATCCTGCCTCTATGATATTAATGAGAGGGGACAGGTGGCAGTTATGTTAATGAGGTGGGACTCAATCTACAAGCTTGGATTGTGTCTTGAGCCAATTTCTTTTGGGATATAAAAGAGAGAAGTGAGCAGACAGGGGGACCTCATACCACCAAGAAAGCAGCACCAGGAGCAGAGCATGTCATTTGGACCTAGGATTCCTGCGCAGAGGGAAGATTGATGAGAAGGACTTACTCCAGAGCCAATAGAGAAAGCCTTCCCCTGGAGCTGACACCCTGAATTTGGACTTCTAGCCTACTATACTGAGAGAAAATAAATTTCTCTTTGTTAAAGTCATCCACTGGTGGTATTTCTGTGATAGCAGCACTAGATAGCTAAGACACTGAGTTAGATAAAAGACTACATAAAATTGTTTATAGTGATCTGTATTATCTATAGAAAAAATAATTTAAAAGTTGTAAGAATTAACCCCATTTATTTCATTTACTCCATGTGTTTTCCTATTCCAGAAAATTCTGAAATAATCAATACTGAATACACTAGTAAACATGATGAAATTATTTAATATAGAGATAAATGATACTTTAGAAACTGTCTGGTTTACAAACTACCTTATAACATACTATAATAAATTCAAATCATACTTGATGAAAAAGAAAGGTAAACGCTATCCTTAACAATCCTTGTTTTCAGAGGTTATAAAAGACTGTTGAACATTAAAAACTTAAGTGAAAAGAGATTTTAATGGACTTACTTTAAAAGCAAGTGATTTGTTTTATTTTTATTATTGCATTTTATGGAACTAGAAGGAGAACAGTTCACAATTTGCTCTTTATTATATAAACTTACATATACATGCTAACAGACAAATACTCACAAAATACTCAGCTACAAGTTGCGGCATTTAAGTTACGCGCTAATTTTGTTGAGTCTTTTAAATCAAGTAGTTGCACTGAGGCAAATATCATAAAAGACAAGAATTGCCTAAACAATAATGTAGGATACATTTTAAAAGTCAACTAATGGTAAAATTAAAAAAAAAAAATTGTGTAAGACTAATAATAGGGTCGCTATGACTCGGAACCAACTTGATGGCACCTAACAACAACAACGACAATAATTCTGAGGATCCTACAGTCATGTTTCTTGCTTTTTGACATTGAACTAACATTAATTTGAAGTGCAGACTTTTACAAATATTTAAGAAATTTTAATAATTTTTTTCATTAAGACATATCATTTACCAGTTGCTATTTTGAGGTTATAAAACATTTACATTTTTCTATCACATGAGTCAGTTATGATATACTAGGCAAACTATATATTGACTTCTGAATAATTCTGTGCAAATTCTCTCCTGAAACTAACAATTTGATCTAACGTAAAAATGTAAATAAGCATGTCTTATCAAGGAGTCTGGAAAGAAATATATGCATATAAATAAGATGCACATCCCTTTAATAAAAGACTTTCATATATATGTATGTGTATATATGTGTATGACCTTTTGGTTAAAGTTGATCATTTTAACCACTCCACCACCAGGGATCCTATTACATATGTGTGTACATTTATATGTGATGTATATACAATCAAGCATCCTATACTCAAGCTAAAACATTTAATAAAGTTGAATGTATAAAGACTAATCTGCATAAGAATATCTAACATTAAAAAAAAAGAGGAAACTCCAAAAATATTTGATTCATCTCAGCACACAAATTTAGGGACTATGGGTATAGGTTATTCAAAAGAAAATGAGTATGGGAAGCATTTGCTTAAAAACCGCAGAAACCAAACCAAACCTGTTGCCATCAACTCAATTCCGATTCATAGCTACCCTATAGGACAGCATAGAATTGTTCGATAGAGTTTCCAAGGAGCAGTGGTGGATTCAAACTGCCAACCTTTTGGTTAGCAGCCGTATCACTTAACCACTGCACCACCAGGGCTCCATCTGAGAAAACAGAGCCTGTTATTTTGAAAGCCAAAAACACTTCCAAAGACCTTATTTAAGTGGTATTTTTTTACTTGGGCAGTGACATAAAATATTTCTATAAAACTACCAGTGGAATACTGACTAGTTAAAAAGTTGTGAAAAGATTCTGTGAAAAGTTTATAAAAGTAAAGTTTTCAGTTCAAGACCGTAAGGCACACGCATATCGTCTACTTTAAATTTTATTCTGTATTTATGCTGTTATTGTAAAATTCATTTACATTGATAGATTGAGTTAACATCAGTGTTGGTTATCATGAATATTTTAAAACACTATATAGTATGCTTCTGTATCTTAACAGAGCCAGGAGGGACCATGTGAGGGTTGTATTTTCCAAATCATTAGCTTTGATTTATTCAGTGGCAGGAGTAGACAAAGAAAATGTTAAAGCTCGAAGGAAAATAATTGCCTTTGGGACAAGCTCTAGATTTTATTGATGAGAAATCTCTCTGATAATCTCTTTAGTATCTTTTATTCAACAAATATTTACCGAGCACTCCCTAAGGTCTATATACTGTGCTAATTCCTGAGCATGCATTGATCAATAAGACACAGTCCTAAACATCAGGCAGCTCAAGAGCTAGCAGTCACGATAAAATGCATAAATTTCTCAGGGATGCATTGCCAATTATTAATATAGTTCTCTGTGTATTTCTCCTAGCTTCTTTAACTCTTACAGCCCAAGGGACAATTTTATTCTCGAAATAAATATTAAAACAGAAACAAAAATTTCAATAATGTTTCAATCTAATTTAGAAATGGAGTAATTTTTTCTGAACGGCATTTTATCTTCTAAAACCTAGAGAAGGTGTGTGAGAAGATGACAGCAGTTAAAAATAGAAGTGGCAAGCTTACCTGGAAGGATAAAAAGTAAAAAAAAAACCAAAAAACTAGAAGATTTGCATATAGAACACAGAGGAGCACAGGAAAATTGTCTTGGAATTTCACAGTAGACCATCTGCCATTTACTGTTCTTAGTTATCCATAAATCCCCAATAAATAGACATCATGAGCCATAGGAATCCTCTATGGGTGTTTTCAGTTGCCTCATATGCACAGGAATACTGCACAATAAATAAGGAGGACCTTAGAAGAATTGATGCCTTTGAATTATTGTGTTGGCAAAGAATACTGAATATACCATGGACTGCCAGAAAAGCAAACAAATCTGTCCTGGAAGAAGTATAGTCAGAATGCTCCTTAGAAGCAAGGATGGCAAGACTTCATCTCACATACTTTGGACATGTTATCAGGAGGGACCAGTCTCTGGAGAGGGACATCATGCTTGGTAAAGAAGAGCATTAGGGAAAAAGAGGAAGACCTTTCATGGTCTCGGGGAACATCTAGCTCAATTGGCATAACACAGTTTATAAAGACAATGTTCTACATTCTACCTTGGTGAGTAGCATCTGGGGTCTT
>NW_004444060.1:5449977-5489332 GCF_000243295.1 Trichechus manatus latirostris | reverse complement strand
ATAATTGGAAGAGCGTAGTCGATGTCACTGAACTGTGCATGTAGAAATTTTTGAAATGGTGTATCTTTGGCTATGTATATTTTCACCAAAAAAAAAAAAAAGGTTGAGAAGGGAGACAGTTGACATGTTGTGGGGTTGTTAAACCAATGTCATAAAACAATATGTGTACTACTGTTTCATGAGAAACTATTTGTTCTGTAAGCCTTCACCTGAAGTACAATTAAAAAAAAAAAAAGAGGGAGACCTTCAATGAGATGGATTCACACAGTGGCTGCAACGATAGGCTCAAGCAGAGCAACAATTGTGAGGATGGTGCAGGACCTGGCAGTCTTTCATTCTGTTGTACACAGGGTCACTATTAGTTGGAACTGACTCAATGGCATCTAACAACAACAACAATAAGGGGTATTGGGAGTTGAAAGGGAAAATCTAGGTCCCTTACCAGATTAGATAAGAACCAATAGATTGATTCTGTCTGATCTGGGGAATTAATAGATACACCACCACTATTATCATGATGCATTGCGATAATTTGTTCGAAGATAAAATGCAGAAGTGTTTGCGGAGCTCTATTAAAATGAAGATGGTAGTAAGTATTCATACCTGGTAGAGGTTAAAGATATCAATGAGGGCTTGAAAGGAAAGGAAATGCAATTTATGTTTTCTTTTGGTTTATGGATAGTTTGAGGAATCTTTATTTTAAAAGGAAACATTTTAAGAAAATATTGGATAATCACAACCTATAGTACAAGATCTTGGGCTACTAGAAGCAATACTGTCGTAGTTGAAAGGAATGAGAGAAGAGAGCAGTTAACAAAATGAAGAACTGGTAGTTACGTAGAGGACACTTTGACAAAAGCAGTGACTTCTATAGAAGGGATTGCAGACTTGAGGTTTCACAAGAAGGAAACTCTTCATGTATTGGCAGGGTGCATTCTGTCCATACTCAATGAGAAGACAGAGGGCCAGAGAAGACAGCTGGACTTATCCATTATATTAAGTCTCATGGAATAGACAGCAGGATTGAGAAAAGTAGAAAGTGTCCCTTAAGGGGCAAAAGGGAGAAATCTATTTGGAAGATAAAAATATCACCATTTTTGCTGAACTAGGATTTTAAGAAATTAATTTCTAAGGTGGTCTCAGGTTCATTCAGGATGAGGAAGAACTTAACTGTTTATTGGGTGGGGTATATAAGGTTATGAAAGCATGGAAATGTATGACATCCTCTATAAATTTCACATTGTAATATACTGTTAGAGAGTAGTATAGGGATGAGATGCAAATAGATTTTTTTTGAGCGGGTAAGGGCATGGCACTTGCTTTTTGAGCCTGAGCCCCCAAATGTGTGCGCTACCACCCAGCATGTCTTCTACACATGTGCATGTCCCATAGGGTTCCACTTACAAAACACAGGTTCAAAAACAAAATTATCAAGAATTTCAAGATGAAGATGGCAGAGCATTTACTCAAGTCAGAGCCTCTTCTGAGAGTGAGCACTTGCTTGAAGATGGCCCTGCCAGTAGGCAGTCATGTCTGAATTGACAAAGAAAACCGTGAGTTTCACAAATTAGATTCTGTAATACAACTAAGTGTCCTGTGTATGTGGTGAGGATAGGGGTGGAGATGGAGTGCAGCACAGAGGGGTTATTAACTGGAAGTCTCAACAAAGAACCGCGAGTGTTTAAGAGATGATTGCTGTGATTGATAAAGTGGGAAGGGGGTTACCTTCATCTGGCTGTGGGTCAGATTATTTATAAAGAGGAAGACAATGATTCAGGTGCTAAATTTCTTCATAAATGCAGGGGTGGGATCACCAAGAATATTGAAATTGAGAGGAAACATCATACTCTGGTAAACAAGACTTTTTCATAAGGTTTTGGTGGAGCTGGTTCTGAGGTCTGAGAGATCTGGAACAATTATCAGTCTACACTACAAAAGACAACTAGACTTGTGATAACAGGAACAAATTCCAACTTTTAGTTATGTAGAGGAGGTGAATTTCCGGTGTTGTAAAAATTTGCTGGATTAAGTTTAATAATAAGTGCTCTCTACTGAAACATGCTATAACTTCAGAGCCTTTGCTTAAAAATTTTTCCTGTCAATTTATGTTAATCACCACTAAAACTTTTTATCTCTGTGATTAAAAGACATTAATGAGCCCCCTATTACCCTCAACTTTCAATTTTTGTATCATTAGTGAGCTCCTCTTCTTGAGTATGAAAAGGACCTGGGATGCGTTTTTAACCAGTAGAATATGGAAAAGGTGATGAGCTGTCACATCTGTGATAATGTTACATAAGATTGCAAGTTGCCTTTCTGAAGAGACTTTCTCTCTCTTGCTGATCATTAGGAAGCAAAAGACCATGATGGGGTGGGTTACATGGCAAGGATCTTAGAGTGCCCTCTGGTCAACCACTTGCCAGCAAGAAACCGAGGCTTTATCTAACAACCCAGAGGAACTGAATGCTGCTAATATCCGTGTGAACTTTGAATTACATCCTTCCCCAGTCAAGCCTCAGATGATAGTGTCGCCCTAATAAACAACTTGATTGCAATTTTGTGGAACCCTGAAGTAGAAGACTTGGCTGAGCCATGCCCTGGCTTCTGACCCACAGAAACTGTGAGATAATAAATACATGTTGTTTTGAGCCACCAAGTCTATGGTAGTTCTATTACAGAGCAATAAACAACAAATATAATCTCAGAATCTCATTCTCCTAAATTACGTGTTTGTCAAAAGCCCATTTTCCACCCTTAAATTGTTTCCAGAGATACAAAACAATGCTTGAATATCTGTTGATTTGGTCATTAAAAATAAAGCATGTTTCTGGGAACAAAAACATTTACTTCCCTTATATAATCTAAGTACATAAAGTATTATAAATTCTTGGCCCACAGAGAGTACCAGATGGGGTACTACATAGAGATTGCCCCATCAATCAACTTGGAATGACAAAAATCAACATATGTTTTAGTCACACACAGAAATGCCTTTCCTGCCTCTGCAAGACAATTTAAATCTAAAATGATATTTTATAACAACTACATATGAAATAGACAAATAGTTACTAAGAATTCTGTGCTTGCTATTTCAATCATTATAGGAATAGGAGTAAAAAAATACATAAAGATTCATAGGATTAAGAATATCTCTATTTTGGCATTTATAGGACAATTCACCCTTTAAGAAGGGTGGTTTCTCAATTAATTGTTGCCTTATTTAGCAAAAAATTTCTTATTTTGATAGATATCAACTAAAGATATTCTTAAGGAGGAATTTCAGAAAAGGGAAATACAAACCGTGCCAAGAAAAAAAACCAAAAGAGTCTAAGTTTAATTTAGTTTTATTCATCCAAAAAAAAAACAAACCCATTGCCATCGAGTTGATTCCAACTGATAGCGAACCTATAGGACAGAGTAGAACTGTCCCATAGGGTTTCCAAGGAGTGGCTAGAGAATTTGAACTGCTGACCTTTTGGTTAGCAGCTGAGCTCTTAACCACTGTCCCACCAGGGCTCCAAGTTTTATTCATAGTTAAGTGTAATTATTTTCAGAAAATTTTTGTTTATTGTTTTTATTATTGTGTTTCAGAGTATTATTGTTTGTTCTCAGATTATTTTTTTAACCTGTGGTAACACCAGGAATGTAGTGTTTAAAAAATTTGGTATTAATTTTAAAACATGCTGTTCACAACGATTAGTTCACAATGATTTAAATATATGACAAACACAAATAATTACAGACCAGTATCCCTTACGAATATAGATGCAAAAATTCTCAACAAAATTCTAGCCAATAGATTTCAATAGCATATCAAAAAAAAAAAAATCATGATTAGGTGGGATTCGTACCAGGGATTCAAGAGTAGTTTGACACTAGAAAATCAACGTAATTCACCACATAAATAAAAACAAAGGAAAAGAATCACATGATCATCTCAATCGATGAAGAAAAGGCATTTGATAAAATTTAACACTTTTTCTTGATAAAAAAATCTCAGCAAAATAGCAACAGAAGAGAAATTCCTCAACATAACTTAGGGCCTATATGCAAAACAAACAGCCAACATTATTCTCAAAGGAGAAAGATTGAGAGCCTTCCCCTTGAGAACAGATAAAAGACAAGGATGCCCACTATCACCACTCTTATTCTATTTTGTACTGCAAGTCCAAGAAAGGGAAATAAGGGCATCCAAATTGGAAAGGAAGAAGTAAGACTATCCATATTCACAGGTGACATAATGCTCTCCATTAAAAATCCTAGAGATTCCACAAGAAAGCTACTGGATCTAAAAGAAGGATTCAGCAAAGTGGTCGGGTAAAAGATCAACACACACGAAAACTAGTTGTGTTTCTCTGCAATAACAAGGAGAACTCTGAAAAAGAGATAAAGAAAACAGTACCATTTACAATAGCCCCCCAAATAATAAAATACCTAGGAATAAACCAAACCGGGGATGTTATCTTAGTTATCTAGTGCCACTGTAACTGAAATACCACAAGTGGATGGCTTTAACAAACAGAAATTTATTCTTTCACAGTCTAGGAGGATAGAAGTCCAAATTCAGGGTGACAGCTCCAGGGGAAGGCTTTCTCTGTCTGCTCTGGGGGAAGGTCCTTGTCATCAATCTTCCCCTCATCTAGGAGCTTCTCAGCACAGGGACACTGGGTCCAAAGGACATGCTCACTCTCGGCTCTTGTTTCTTGGTGGTATGTGGTCCCCTATCTCTCTGTTCGCTTCTGTCTTTTATATATCAAAAGAGATTGATTTAATACACAACCTAATCTTGTAGATTGAGTCCTGTCTCACTAACATAACTGCCTCTAATCCCACCTCATTAACATCATAGAGGTAGGATTTAGAACACATAGGAAAATCATGTCAGATGACAAAATGGTGGACAATCACACAATAGTGGTAATCAGGGCCTAGTCAAACTGATATACATTTTTGTGGGACATGATTCAATCCATAACAGATACAAAAGACTTACATAAGGGAAACTATAAAACACTACTGCAAGAAACTAACATAGACCTACTTAAATGGAAAAACATCCCATGAACATGGATTGGAAAACTTAATATTGTGAAAATGTCAATACTACACAATGCCATCTGTAGATAAAAGAAAATCCAAATCCAAATCCCAAGAGCATTTTTACTGAAATGGAAAAACTAATCACCAACTTTATATGGAGAGGAAAAAGGCCCTGAATATTGAAGAAAATGACAAAGTAGGAGGCTTCACACTTCCTCATTTCAAAACTTACTATACAGTCACATTAATCAGAACAGCCTGGTACTGGTTCATTGACAGACATATAGACCGATGGAATAGAATTGAGAACCTGGAAGTATATGTATCCATTTATGGGTAGCTGATCTTCCACAAAGTTCAAAGTCTATTCAATGGTAGAAGAAACAATCTCTTTAACAAATGGTGCTGACAAAACTGGATATCCATTTGCAGAAAAAAATGAAACAGGGCCCATATCTCATACCATACACAAAAACTAACTCAAAATGGATCAAAGACTTAAGTACTAAAGCTAAAACTATAAAGTTCCTGGAAGATAACACAGGAATAAAACTAGGGGACATAATTTTTTGGCATAAATAATCTATCAAACAAAACTACAAATGCATGAACAACAGAAGACAAATTAGATAACTGGGACCTCCTAAAAAGTAAATACTTATGCTCTTCAAAAGACTTTAACAAAAGAATAGAAAGAAATTTACAGACTGGGAAATAATCTTTGGCAACGATATATCTGATAAGGGATTGATCTCTAAAATATATAGAAAACTTCAACAACTACAACAACAAAAAGGCAAACAATCCAATCAAAAAATGGGTAAAGGACACGAACAGACACTTCATCAAAGACATTCAGGCAGCTAACAAACACCTGAAAAGATGCCTGTGATCATTAGCCATCAAAGAGATGCAAGTAAAAACTACAATGACACACCATCTCACCCCTGCCAAAACGGCACTGATTAAATAAATAAATGAAAAACAGAAAACAGCAAATGCTGGTGAAGTTGTGGGAAGACTGGAACTCTTTACACTGCATGTAGAATTGTAAAATCGTACAACCACTATGGAAGACGGTATGGGTCTTTCTCAAAACACTAGAAATAGAAATACGTTGTGGTCCAGCAATCCTATTCCTAGGTATATATCCTAGAAATATAAGAGCAGCGACACAAATAGACATATGCACACCAATGTTCATTATAGCATTATTCGCAATAGAAAAAGATGGAAACAACTAAAGTGCCATGGATGGATGAATTGGTAAACAAATTGTGGTACCTACATATAATGGAATACTAAGCAACTATAAAAAATAGTGATGAGTTAATGAAACATCTTATAACATGGATGAATCTGGAGGACATTATGCTGAGTGAAATAAGTCAACCACAAAAGGAAAAAATACTGTATGGTCTCACTTTTATAAAAAGTCAAGAATAGTCATATACACAGAAAGCAACATTCTTTGATAGTTACCAGGGATGGGAGGGGAAGGGAAAGGGAATCACTTTTTAGATAGTATCCACTTGTTATTTTTTAGATAGTAGCCACATGTTAATTTGGGGGATGGGAAAGGCAATATCCATTATGGATGAAGTCTGCATAACCAAGAAAAATGAAGACACTAAGAAGTAAGCAAGAATAAGGGACAATTTCAGTAAATATTATAACATACAATTTTGCAATAACAGTAATAACAGCCAAAAAATATGTGTGTAATTTCATAGGTAGATTTCTGTGCATATATATATATATATATATATATATATGAAGACATATATGGGTACGTGTGTGCATTTATAGGTATATCTGTAGGCACATGTATATACATATTTGTGTGTGCTGCATATATACATATACACATAAAGTACATAGGGAGCACAGTTATGGAGACTGCCTAGACATATCCAAATACCTGGTGGGATTTGTTTACTGGATTAAAAGGCTTAGGATCATAGTCTCCTGGGACAATTTGGTCAATTTGCACAACATAGTTCATAAAAATAATGTTTTATATCCTAGTTTGGTGAGTAGCTTCTGGGTTCTTAAAAGCTTATGAATGGCCATCTAAGATATAAATATTGGTCTCTACTCATCAGGCACAAAAGAGAATGAAGGAAACCAAAGACTCAAAGAAGAAACTAGTCCACAGGACTAACAGCCTACATCTAGCATTGATTAGATGTGGCCCAAGTCAAGAAATTGACGTAATTTTACCTAATGTAGCTATGGCAGAGCCTTTTTTCAGTATGAGTCCCTGGATATACTCGTTGGGAATCATCTCAACCCACATTTTATATCATTGGAAGGTAAAACTCTGTCATGTCAATCCACTGATAGCTGGGTGAATGGAATGGAAATAATGAGAATGCTGACACATTGTGAAAAATGTAACCTGCATCATGGAACAACTTGCATAAAAATTATTAAATGGAAACCTAATTTGCTGTGTAAACCTTCCCCTAAAACAAAACATTATTAAAAAAAAAAGAAAAAAAAAAAACACCAAGGAATACCCAGTGCTACCAACAAGGAAGGATTCAAGAAGACTGATACCCCGATTTAGACTTCTAGCCTCCAAAACTGTGAGAAAATAAATTTCTGTTGTTTATAGTCATCCACTTGTGGTAACTGTGCTACAGCAGTACTAGCTAACCAGAGAAAAATAAACATATCTTCCCCATCACAGTATAAATAAGTAAATACACACATACAAAAATGTTTATACCTGCAAGAGTAGTATTAACAAAAAAATAAGTTTTTTTTTTTCTTGTTTTAAGAAATAAAGAACTCCTACAGATTATACATAATCTTCTGCCAGATAATTTTAGGAGAGAAAATAAATGATATAAAAATAAAACGTTAGAAGTGACAAGGTTGTCAGAAAATATTTACTACACATACAGTATTTCTGGCATAGAAGAAGGGCCTAACTTTTTCTCAAGGAGGAGAAAATGAAAGCCGTGTAGAGAAGGTAGGTATTTATCTGGAATGAGTTGGTAGTGACATGTAATTCCTGCTCCAGCAAGGAAGCACCAATACATATCTCATCACAAGTGAAACATGTTTCATATGGAATGGTGAAATGTGTGCAGAATTAATAATGTAGAAGTTAAATAGATTATTCATCCTTTTGCCCCTCTCTTATATTAAAGTGTCTATCTGAGAGGTGTCAACATAGAAACTAGAGATGTATTAATGAACATGACTTAATGGAGTCTTTCCATTTATGTAAGTTATAAATAGAGGGAGGAGATAATATTTCAAGAAATAATTATGAGTGATGAAGGTTATGATAAAGAAAATAGAGACATCTAAATACAACTGGAATGTTCCTTAAAAGTGAGGATGGTGAGACTTCGGCTCGCTTACTTTGGACACGTCATCAGGAAGGAATAATCACTAGAAAAATACATTATATTTGGTAAAGTAAAGGGTTAGCAAAAAAAAAAAAAAAATCCATCAACGAGATGGATTGACACAATAACCAAACCAGTGGACTCAAATACAGCAACAATCATAAAGATGGTACAGGTCCAGAGAATGTTTTGTTCTGTTATGAATCAAAGCCAATTCATCACAACTAACAAAAACAGAAGAATTGACTACATGGAGACATCCTACTGGAGAGAGAACCCCTCAGGGGAAAACGTGAGTAAGCTGTGGCCTGAAAGAGGAACAAACTACGTTCTAGGCTTTGGGGGAAAAAAAAAAATGATGTGCAATTTATGAAAGAAGTTCAAGCACTTGAAAGAAGTCCTGTGGGCCAGAGTTTAGAGCAAGGCCTTAACCTAACAATGTCATTACTATGAAAACAGTTATTTTAACCTGCTCTTACCAGAAGCATTTTATATGGAATAAAATTGGATTTTTCTTCAGGGCCAGGATGCAGAACGTAAACTTCATTTTGCTTCCTTGCTAATGTAACTTGAAAAATATTTTTTTAATTTTCTTAAAATTGAGAAACTTATTTTTACTTCTTCATAAAGAGTGATTCTATTAGTAACTCTAATCAATGGAAAAAGAGAGATTTAAGTGAGTTAATCAACTATCTTGAGGAAGTAATCCTGACTAGACCCTAACAAAGGGCTTGCCCATAAGCTTATGAGTTGTTTTTTTTTCCTGTGCTGCTCAAATCTGTTTTGAAAACTTTATAATAGCTACATTTCTTAACTGCAGGGAGCTTGCCTAATCAGTGAGACTGAAAAGGCAAACAGATATTTTAGCTAGTCCAGGAAAGATCAATTTGTCAGTTTTGACATGAACCATAGAGAAAAAAATCTACTCTTCTTGGATGATTAAGTCAATAAAGCTACTATTGAGGAAAACCACTTACTTTTCACCATGGAAAACAGACAAATTAACATACTATTTTTTCAACTACATCTAGCGTTGATTAGATGTGGCCCAAGACAACAAACTGATATAATTTTACCTAACGTAGCTATGGCAGAGCCTTTCTTAGTCTGAGTCCCTGAATGGAGTCATTGGGAATCATCCCAACCCACATTTTACATCATTGGAAGGTAAAACTCTGTCATGTCAATCCACTGATAGCTGGGTGGGGGGTTTTCTGTTACCACAGCAAGCTAATAAAAAAGCAAAGCATATCTCCATGCATATGCCGCATAAATAGGAAAGAAAGAGATGATTAATGACTCCTCTGAGAACTGTTCCATAACAAATTTTAATCGTTTATTTTCTTTTGCCAGCTCAATGTTTGTACTTAGAAGAACAGTTTTCCTTTCAAACTAAATTCATCTATCACACGCCTAAATTGATCTTCTCCTTGCTCCTAGCATCCTCTCCGAGAGAGATCTCTACACAAACAAAATGCTTCCGTTATTGTTGTGGTTGTGGGCTGTCTGGTCATAATATTTCTCTTCAGGTTCCCAAATTTATTTAAATTAGACATCTGTGACATAAAAAGCCTCTTTTTATCTAACTGTCCATATTAAATCATCAAAATACTCAAGGTGTGGTTTTTAGCCATTGATAAATACTATGTGGAAAATCTGTCACAATCCCATGAGTGTACTTTAGTCAAGACTTAATATATTAAACAAATTTATTTACTACTTATTATACTTTATAAAAGCTGATATAAGTTTGAAAGAAGGTACATATTATCTTTAAATTTATGAGACACCTATGTTCTATAAATTTCAAAAATTTGATTCACAAATATTTAAATTACTTAATAACTTAATTAAAACGTTTTAATTATAAGTGTATATATTGCAAATATTTACTAGTTAACATTTCAATTATAGTTATATGTATTCATTTAAATTCTATGATGAGATACATTGATTTAATTATTTAGAAATTTCAAAATCAAAATGAAATCTTAACATCAAAGTCCTTCATTAGTAAGCGTAGAGAAACTATGTATCATAAGTTCAACACAAAACCTTGGTTCTACTCAAGTTAACACATACTTGACTGTAATATACATGAGCTGTAAAAATTAATAGGCTTGATGTCTTTAGGAATTTCCAATTACATAGTCATCAAATAGTAATAAAAACGTCAAAATATGAAAATTACAAATAAACACAACAGATGATAAACAAATACTTTGGAATTTAGCACTCCTCTTATTTTCCCTCAGATATGTCCTATTAATTTATATATGTACACTTTTAATAATATTAATGCTTTATTCATTTACATGTTGAGAGGACTAGATGATATAGTTGATTAAATAGACACATTAGTGTTAATGATCGTATGTTGAACGACGTGGACAGCACTAAAGAATGTCATGTAAACTATTTGAGCTCATTGAGCCTATTCATTGCCAGAAGTCATTCAAGGACTGGGCTATCTTTCATCAACCTTAAGACAATAAGAGCCATGAAAGAGGGCAAAGACAGGTTATAGCAGAAATTTCACCTAATACTTCGGTGAATGTTGTGTTGCCTCCCAAGTAATGATCTGAAAAATAATTTGCAAAATAGAAGAATCCATTGTGTGCTGTCCAAAACTTTAGTAGGATTCAAAAAATATTTTTAATCAGGAACTTTATTTTGAAGTTGTAAACATCTTTTCTCTTTAATACTTTTTAATGTTATTGTATTTTTAATTATAAAATATTACATCATATTATGCAACACACAGAAATATAACTACAAAAATCACAACAATATTTTGACCACACAGAATTTAAATATTAAATAAAATACATATTAACCTGTGCCAGGTGCTAATTCTTAATTTTAAGGATTTTATCATCTATTGGGAGAGCTTATCCCTTTCAAGACCCAATTATTTTCTGCTTTGAATTTTTTGTTGATACCATGTGTTTTTGTTAATGAAATGCATACTGAATCGTTGAGTGTGTTTGAATTTTTGTTAGGTACTATGATTTTTTTCTTGCCTCATTCCTTCAGTTCTACACTGACAGTCCAAAGGGACATATGTGTCCTCCTAATTCTACCACCCCCCAGAGTCCAGTGGGACATACGTATCCCAAAAAACAATTTATCAAAATCCCTATTTTTCATACCAAAAACATTGATTCAGCACCACTTCATACAATGCCCTGTAATAACATTAATT
Source organism: Trichechus manatus latirostris (assembly GCF_000243295.1). Classification (NCBI taxonomy): domain Eukaryota; kingdom Metazoa; phylum Chordata; class Mammalia; order Sirenia; family Trichechidae; genus Trichechus; species Trichechus manatus. The sequence continues at coordinate 5,477,722 of NW_004444060.1, read as the reverse complement.
TTTGGCACACAACCTTTCCTTCCCTTTCAAACTATCATACAGTTCTCCATCTGTTGGTAACATGCACTGTCAGTGGGAAAGCAACTTCCCAATAAACCCCAGAGGCAAAAAATATAGGTGAGCTACCATTTATCCCAACAGTCATGAAAAGTTATATATTTACTCCTGAAAAGTTTATTAAAAGGCCAAAAATACTAAGTGCCAAATTAATTTACCTTGTGCTTCAGTTTTAATAAAATAAAATTAATTTTAACATTATTATTTCTACATTAGTTAAGAAAATTCTGTATGTTCCTGTCTTCTCTTAAGCAGCAATCCCTACTAAAATCATCTAAGTTTAATAACATTAAGCAGAATTCTAAATTTAATAATTTTATATGCACATTTAAGACATGTGACCGTAATAAACTTGTAATAACCTAAGAATACATAGCTAGATGTTATGCTGAACAAGTTTCTTTATAAGTATAGTTTATTAATCATTTGTCCTATAAAAATATCAAATTATGTTGCTTAATATATATAAATATATATATAGAGAGAGAGCACATTTGGTATTTATGAATTTTTGGATTGTTCATCTTAAATTTTTGCAGGCAAGCTGTTAGTTATGTTTCAAGTAAACCCTGAAATAGATTTTGTGGACCATTAAAAGTGAAAGGTATTGAAGAATGAAGAGTGCAGGGATTATATAGTATGTGGGTTGTGCTTAAAAATAGAACATAAAAATTAAACTGTAGCTAAGCATGGTATATATTCTACAATGCCTTTTAAATATCAGGGGAGAAGCTAGAGAAGAACCTAAGACCTACTTCAAATACCAGTTTGTCTCTCCCAGAATTAAATTTTTAGTTGGGCTAGACATGGCTGTTCTACTGAGGATTTAAGTATGTAGGTAGTCCCCAGTTTACAATGGGGTTTCGTTCCAATAACTCAGTCATAGTTGGTTCTGACAGAAGTCAAATACCTCTTTTCTTTTTAGTTTTCATTATTATTGCCTATTATTATCAGTATCTTCATAAATTCTGAACTTTGACCATCTGCAAGTGAACATCTGAGAATGATAACATTAGCAAATTATATGCTATAACATGTAGTATATACTAACAATAAGATGTACAAAAAAGGGCAGTCGTGAGTGCAGTTCATCATAATTCAAATCCGTCGTAAGTTGGGGACTACCTGTATACTGTAAGGGAGGCCATTCAAACCCACTGCAAAGTTCAGACCAGACACCTTTCACTCAAGACTCTCAGGGGTGTAGTCAGCTCTACTGAATTTGCTCTATCATCTTTTTAATGTCAAACAGTATTGTTTGCTTCAGATTGTCTGTGATACCTTAAAGTTTTCCCTCCATTTTACCATGACAACCATCCATTCATTCTCATCTTTCCTCTAATCTTTTCTCTGCAAGAATCACTATAGAAACAGTTTGCTTAATATCCCTAAATCTCATAAGACTTTGAGTGTGAAGTCTATGTGTGTGTGTGTGTGTGTGTGTGTGTGTGTGTGTGTGTGTGTGTGTGTGTGTGTGTGTGTGTGTGTGTGTGTGTGTGTGTGTGTTGGATGAGAAGCAATGCTGGATTTGGAGGTGGATGGCCATTTTGGCAAAATCTTTGTTTATTCCTGAAGATGGCACCATGAAGAGGAGAATGCAATGATACCCTTTAAAAAAAAAAAAAAAAGCTTACATATCTAAATATATCAAGCAATGATTCTTGTTAAATACATCTTAACTTACAAAAAGTAAGCATTTTAAGGCTTACAACGGTTGAAGAGAGATCAAACAAGTCTAATCAACTAAGTATAACCTCCTTTTGCCGTTAGACTTGATAACAAGAAACGAAAGAAATTTTAAAATATTTTGATGTTTTTCTGAAATATGACTAGAAAATAGATCAATTGCTTACTTCAAGGACCTAGCATACCACTAGTAATTTGCTTTCAGTAGTCATATTTGTATACTTTGTCAACAGGAGGGAAATACCTGTTTTCTAAGAGACAGGATTGGTTTTAAGGTCATTATTTATAATCTGTTTCTAGCAATATGGCAGTCTAGCGATCCTAACTAGCTTACTCAATAAAAATAAACTTTAAAAGTTTTGACTTAAGTCTTTTAAAAGAAATCAGTGAGTTGGATAAAAAGTAAGAGATGACTAAAGGCCAAGAACTAAGCGGTATATAAGCATAAAATTGAATCAGATTTTCACTGTGGTTGTATTGCTGAACCAGGTGAAATTGAAGCTCTTTTCCATGGTTCGTAGGGCTCAAGGGACAGGTAACAAAGTGGAGGTCCTGCCTAAAATGACAAGTCTAACAGGAGGGTCACCTTTACATAAAAATAAACTGGAAATTAACCTAACACTTTAGGCGCAGCAGTGAAAATGTCTTGTCTTGAAACGTGTGATGAATGGAGACAGAAAAAAGAAAGAAAAAAATTACCCTTAAAATATGCAACTAAAATGCACCCTTCAAATATGTTTTCACCCATAATAAACTGGGTGGTTCAAAAATTTCAAATATGAGAATGTAGTTTAAAATAGTCAGGGCTGAGAGTTCTATTAGGCACCTGGAATATGTAAACAAAAATTCTTTCCAGAGAATAACTACTCCAATGCAGGTCTCAAAATAATTCCTATGTTTACTGTTGAATAAACAGAAGATCACAGATAAAACATCACATGCACATACACACACATGTATACAAACATACATACACACACACACATACCCTGTAAGGAAACAAATCACCATGAGTGGGAGCCAGCACAAACAAGAGACTTATACACATATCGAAGTCTTAGCTCATCAAATAGAACATAAGATAAATGTCAAATGTGTTTAAAGACATGAGAAAGGGAATCAAAGATAAGAATGAAAGATAAGAGGCAAAAATTTAAAAAAATAATAATAAAATAATAAATGCAATGGAGTTATGATATGGCAATTCAGACACAATAGAATAGAAATTTAATAAACAAGATAATATAGTTAAGTAAATTATATAGAATGTTACATGGTAAGCCAAAAGGAAAAAAAAAAAAAGAAAAATGGCAAATACAGGCTAAAATATGTATTTGGAATTTCAACAATAGTGGAGAGAGAGCATGGACAAAGGTAACATTTGAAAAGTAGTAATTTAATTTTTGTGAGACGATGAGAGATACAAATCCAAACATTCTGAAAGTAAAACAAATGCTAAGCAGAAGAAATTAAAACCAATTTAAAAAAATATATACACTGGTTCAACATCAGAACACAAAAGATAAAGAAACAATTATAATAACACGAAGAAAAGAGAGAAATCCCCATCAAAGGGATAGTGTAATTAGACTGAGAACTAATTACAGCACCAATGAAAACTAGAAAGTATGCTTCAATATGATGTTGAAATAAAGACAATTTCAAGCAAACAGAAACTGAGGGTGAAACTGTCAAACCTTCCTCAAATGTAATTCTCTAGGTTGTATTTAAGGATAATTTAAGGAAGATTATCCATATAAACCCCCATGTGTCTGTCAGTTTGTCATACTGTGAGGTTGCATGTTGCTGCGATGCTGGAAGCTATGCCACTAGTATTCAGATACCAGCAGGGTTACCCATGGCAGACAGGTTTCAGCTGAGCTTCCAGATTAAGACAGACTAGGAAGAAGGACCTGGCGGTCTACTTCTGAAAAAAATATCCAATGAAAACCTTATGAATAGCAGTGGAACATTGTCTGATATAGTGCCTGCTGAAAGATGAGCCCCTCAGGTTGGAAGGCACTCAAAATACAACTGGGGAAGAGCCGCCTCCTCAAAGTAGAGACAACCTTAATGATACGGATGGAGTCAGGCTTTTAGGAAAAGCTCAATATCATCAGTCAGAAAAAGGACAGTGGCCGACTGTGGAACAGATCATCAATTGTTCATATGGAAGTTCAAGTTGAAACTGAAGGAACTTAGAACAAGTCCATAAGAGCCAAGATATGACCTTGAGCATATACCACCTGAATTTAGAGATCATCTCAAAAATAGATTTGATGCATTGAACACTAAGGACTGAAGACCACACGAGTTGTGGAATGACATCAAGTACATCGTACATGAAAAAGCAAGAGGTCATTAAGAAGACAGGAAACAAAGAAAAGACCAAAATGGATGTCAGAATAGACCCTGAAACTTGTTCTTAAACATTGAGTAGCTAAAGTACATGGAAGAAATGATGAAGCAAAAGAGCTGAACAGAAGATCTTAAAGGGTGACTCAAGAAGACAGACTAAAGTGTTATAATGGCATGTGCAAGACCTGAAGACAGAAAACCAAAAGGGAAGAACACACTTGGCATTTCTCAAGCTGAAAGAACTGAAGAAAAATTCAAGCCTCGAGTTACGATATTGAAAGTTTCTATGGGGAAAATATTAAATGATGCAGGAAGCATTAAAGGAAGACAGAGAGTCACTATACCAAAAAGAATTGGTCAGCGTTCAGCCATTTCAGGAGGCAACATGTGATCAGGAACCAAAGTTCAAGCTGCACTGAAGGTATTGGTGAAAAACAAGGCTCCAGTAATTGACGGAATACCAATTGAGGTGTTTCAACAAATGGATGTATTGCTGGAAGTACTCACTCGTCTGTGTCAAGAAATTTGGAAGACAGCTACCTGGCCAAAACTGGTAAAGATCCATATTTACACCTATTCCCAAGAAAGGTGATCCAACCAAATGTAGAAATTATCGAACAATATCATTAATATCACATGCAAGTAAAATATTGCTGAAGATCTTTCAAAAGTGGCTGCAACAGTAGGGAACTGCCAGAAACTCAAGCTGGATTCAGAAGAGGACATGGAATGAGGGATATCAGTGCTGATGTCAGATGAATCCTGGTTGAATGCAGAGAGTACCAGAAAGATGTTTACTTGTGTTTTATTGACTAAGCAAAGGCATTCGACTGTGGATCATAACAAATAATGGACAATCTTGCAAAGAATGGGAATGCCAGAACATTTAATTGTGCTCATGAGTAACCTGTACATAGACCAAGAGGCAGTCGTGTGAACAGAACAAGGGGATACTGCACAGTTTAAAATCAGGAACGGTGTGTGTCAGTTGTATCCTTTCACCATACCTATTTAATCTGTATGCTGAGCAAATAATCCGAGAAGCTGGATTATACGAAGAGGAATGGGGCATCAGGATTGGAGGAAGACTTATTAACAACCTGCGTTATGCAGAGGACACAAACGTGCTTGCTAAAAGTGAAGAGGACTTGAAGCACTTACTGATGAAGATCAAATACCACAGTCTTCAGTATGGATTACACCTCAAGATAAAGAAAAGAAAAATTCTCACAACTGGGCCAATAAGCAACATCATGATAAAAGGAGAAAAGACTGAAGTTGTCAAGGATTTTATTTTACTTGGAGCCACGATCAATGTCCATGGAAGCAGCAGTCAAGAAATCAAAAGATGCATTGATTGGGCAAATCTGCTGCAAAAGACTTCTTTAAAGTGTTAAAAAGCAAAGATGTCACCTTGAAGATGAAGGTGCGCCTGACCCAAGCCATGGTGTTTTCAATTGCCTCCTTTGTATGCAAAAGCTGGACGATGAATAAGGAAGACCAAAGAAGAAATGACGCCTTTGAATTGTGGTGTTGGAGAAGAATATTGAATATACCAAGGACTGCCAGAAGAACGAACAAATCTATCCTGGAAGAAATACAACCAGAATGCTCCTTAGATGCAAGGATGGCGAGAGTAGGTCTCACATACTCTGGACATGTTATCAGGAGGGATCCCTTCTCCAGGGACTCCCGGAGAAGGACATCATGCTTGGTAAAGTAGAGGTTCAGTGGGAAAGAAGACCCTCAACGAGATGGATTGATACAGTGGCTGCAACAATGGGCTGAAGCATAACAATGATTGTGAGGATGGCACAGGACCGGACAGTGTTTCATTCTGTTGTATATAGTGTCGTGATGAGTTGGAACCAACTCAAAACCACCTAACAAGAACATCTGTATAAGATGTTTGCCATACAAGAAAGAAATACGTGCAAAGCAACTAGAAAATTTGGACAAAAATTTAAACAAAATTGACTGTATAACACAATAATAATAAAGTATTGTTGGATTAAAAAAAATGAATTATTCTATAAAAAGCAGTAAGAACTTCATATATACAAAAAAATAGATAAATGTGATCGGTAGTAAAGTGTGCTAAAGATCTTGCATTTTTAGGAGGAAAGTAAACAGAATAAACTCAGACATTGATTAATTAGGCATGCATGATAAATACCTAAGATAAGCAAAAAAATAATTAGAAAGTGATTTTAAAAATTCTAAAGTGTTAGAGTAAAATATATTTAAAATGAATTAAATGCAAAGAAAGAAAGTTAAAAAAAATTTGCAATGGTTGAGTAAATGAAAATCATAAAATAAGACAGAAAAAATAAATGCAAGCATGTCAGCAATTAAAATTTGTATCTTCATACTGGATTTAACAACAACAAAAACTGTGCCAACAATAACAAAAGTATCACATGATGTTTACAAGATGCATAACCAAATATTACACAAAAAAAGGAAAGTTAATGAATGGGAAAACATAAAACAGAAATGTACTTACTTTTATGGATTAAATTGTGTCCCTCAAAATATGTGTTGGAAATCTTAACCCCTATACAAGTAGAAAGGAGCTGTGGTGGGACAATGGTTAAATGCTCTGATGTTAAACAAAAGGTTGCCCTTCCAACGCACCAGTGGCTCTGAGGCAGAAAGACCTGAGGATTTGCTTCCGTAAAGATTACAGCCTAGACAACTCTGTGGGGCAGTTTTACTCTGTCCTATAGGTTTGCTGTGAGTAAGAATTGACTCCACTGCACACAATAACAATAATATATATGTGAATGTAATCCCATCTGGGAATAGGGTTTTATTTGTTATGTTAATGAGACTATATAGGTATAGGGTGTGCCTTAGCCAAATCACCTTTAAGATACAAAAAGAGTACAGACAAGAGAGCACAAATAGGAAAAGATCGATGCTACCTGGAGATCACCAAGGAACAGAAGCTCAAATGACACAAGGACCTTCCTCCAGAGCATACAGAGAAAGTCTTCCCCTAACGCAGGTGCCCTGAATTTGGACTTCTGGTCTCCTAAACTGTGAAAGTAAATTTTTGTTTGTTAAAGCCACACACTTGTGCTATTTTTGTTATAGCAGCTCTAAGAAATTAAGTCTGTAACAAGCAAACAGTTCTGTCGTGACATTAACAAAAGTCAAAACATTTTGTGAGAAAACAGCTTTACTAAAGATATAGAAGGTGACTCGTAATGATAAAAGTTTCTCTTCACCTGGACTGCTATATTTTGAACTCGAATCTTAAATGCACCTAGCCAAAAAAAAAAGAAAAAGCACTACAAAAATAGAAATATTTCTACAGTCATACATTTATTCATGTATTTATCCATTCATTTCTTTCTTAATTTATTCAAAAGTTATTAAATATTTACAAAGAGCCATGTGCAGTTCTACACACCAATAATACTATAGGAATCAAAATAGAAAAAAAAATCATTATGGTGTGTGTATATGTATGCATGTGTGCATACATGTACACATAAAAGTATATACATTTTGAAAGAAGAGAAAAAAACTAGACACATTAAAAATGTATGGAAAGGACTTGTGAGTGTAGAGTAGGGGCTGTAAGTTTAGAAAGGATGATCAGGGAAAGTCTTATTGGAAGAGAAGTTGATATTTGGCAAAGATTTGAAGAAGGGTAAAGAGTACACCAAGAAAACATCTGATGAAAGAATGTATCTGGCAGAGGAAACAGCCAGTAAAAAAAGCCTTGGATTGGGAATTTTCTGGCTTGTTTAAGCAACAGCAAAGAGGCCAGTATAGCTAGAAGTCAGTGAGTGAGTGAGTGAGGGAAAGACCAGTAGATGATTAAGACAGAAGAGCAGGCAGGAGTAGATCATGAAGAACCTTCAAACCATTGTTAGTGCTTTTTAGACAACTGGCTTGTACTCTGAGTGAGATGTGAAGCCACTGGACAGTTCTGAGTAGATTGGTATAGCAACATGACCTGACTGTCATATTGGAAAGATCAATCTAGCAGCTATATTGAAAACAGTCACAAGGTGCAGAAGAAGTGAGAACACTGAAAAAAAAAAAAAAAAAATGAGGCAAAGGACAGTAGTGACTGGGTATAGTGGGAACGTTGAGGATTGGTCAGTCTGGATATATGTATCTTAGGACACATTTCATTTTAGAACACATTTCATTCACGGATTGACGAATGGTGTAGAAAAAATAACCAGCAGTCATATAAATTCTGTGTTCTGGAGATCGTAACAAACTAAAAAGGCAAATAAAATTAGTAAGAGTTGTAAAGGGGGGGGAACTCATTATTCACACATTATGCAATTCACTCAGGAAATCCTACAAATCTAGCTATATCATGGAGATAGGGGAATTTTGCAAGTTTGTTGTATACAAAATTGATATGTAATAATTGATTTTGTTTCTATAAAACAACAGTTAGGAAATTAAAACTTAGATGTCATTTAGAACATCATCAAAAAACAGAAAATGTCTAGTAAAAATTTTAACAAACATATTCAAAAACAAATTATAAACTTTATTATAATAAATTAAATAAATATTCAGTAAATCAAGGGATATAGAATACTTCGATTGAGACTTAATGTGGTGCTCCACAATTGAACCTATAAATCAATAAACCTGAATCTTCCTGTTCGTTTTTCTTTGTGTTTTTCATCCGGAACTTGACAATCCGACTAAAATTTACAAAGAAGTGTAAAGTATCAAGAATGGTCATTACACTCCTGAACAAAACACATAGTTGAGAATTGACTTATCAGATATCAAGAATTATGTTCTTCCACATATTACTGCAATTTATACAAACAATGATGAAATTCAGGAACATAGAATTAATTTCAAAACAGAAGCAAGTGGCAACTCCTAGTATAGTGTTTACTATGTACTAGCCATTATTCTTCATTCTATTACCTATGAGGTAGCCATGAGTCTTCCAAATTTTTGGCATAGACGAGTGAACGCTTCCAGAATTGCATCCATTTGTTGAAACATCTCGATTGGTTTTTGTCAATTCCTAGAGCATTGGTTTTTCCCAATGTATAGGCCTAATACTGTATAGGCCTAATATGACAAAGTTCAAACAGACATGACATTTTAAAAGAAATTAAGTCTAAGCAATACATTTTATTTTTTTCCCCTTATTTGTTTTTTTATTTTTGCCTAACTGGTTAGTCACACTTTCTTATTCAAATTGTAATAGTTAACGATATTAAACATATATGTAGTTATTTTATCTAATAAGGGTTAATTAGCTATAAAATCATTCAATTTTGATAAATGAGTCAATGGCAATTTTCACTTCTTCATGTATTTTTGGAAATTTCATTGAATAGTACACATCAGTCAATTTCCTTTATAGTATCCTATAGATTGGATGATTGTTATTTTTTTTTTTCCTCCCAGGAATGTGTGAGTTGGGTAAGATATTTATCAGTATATTTATATAGTATAAGCAAAACTCATAAAACACAAAGTTATCTAGTCTATGATATTCTCAAGTGTCATGGATTGAATTGTGTCCCCCAAAAAATGCGTTTATCGATTTGGCTAGGCCATGATTCCCACTGTTGTGTGGTTGTCCTCCATTTTGTGATCATAATTTTACATTAAAGAGGATTAGGGTGGGATTGTAACACCACCCTAACCCAGGTCACTTCCCTGATCCAATGTATAGGGAGTTTCCCTGGGGTGTGGCCTGAATCACCTTTTATCTCTTATAAAGGACTTCATACCACCAAGAAAGATGCACCTGGAGCAGAGCGCGTCCTTTGGACCTGAGGTTCCTATGCAGAGAAGCTCCTAGTCCAGGGGAAGACTGATGATGACGAGGACCTTCTCCAGAGCCGAAAGAGAGAGAAAGCCTTCCCCTGGAGCTGACGCCCTGCATTTGGACTTCTAGCCTACTAGACTGTGAGAAAACAAATTTCTCCTTGTGAAAGCCATCCACTTGTGGTATTTCTGTTACAGCAGAACTAGATGACTAAGACACCAAGTAAACTATTATTTAGGGTTGTAACACATAGTGTAAGCCAACTGTGATAGATTGTGCTGGCCAATTTGGTTTAGTTGATAACTTCATTTTCTGAAATATCCTGCCCTACAAGTCTGAGTTAGAGTGTTGTCGATTGAATTGTGTCCCCCTTAAAAATGTGTGCCTACTTGGCTATTCCATGATTCTCAGTATTGTGTGATTGTCCACCATTTTGTCATCTGATGTGATTTTCCTATGTGTTGTAAATCCTACCTCTATGATGTTAATGAGATGTGATCAGAGGCAGTTATGTTAATGAAGTAGGACTCAATCTACAAGATTAGATTGTGTTTTAAATCAATCTCCTTTGAAATGTAAAAGAGAAAATCCAGCAGAGAGAAATGAGGACCTCATACCATTAAGAAACAAGAGCCAGGAAAATAGCATGTCCTCTGGATTTGGGATCCTTGTGCCGAGAAGCTCCTCGACCAGGGAAGATTGATGACAAGGAAGCTTCCCTCGTGGCTGACAGAAAGAGAAGAACTTTCCCTGGAGCCGGCACCCTGAGTTTGGACTTCTAGCCTCCTAGACTGTGGGAGAATAAATTTCTCTTTGTTAAAGCCATCCATTTGAGGTATTTCTGTCATAGTGGCACTAATAACTAAGACACAGAGTTTGCACAAAAATGAAACTGGGCAAGATTTGGAAGGTGGACATAAAATAGCAGCCATTACTTAGAAGATTGTTGTGGTTACTTATCATGACAAAATCAAAGGCACTTGGTGGGACTCAGCTTGTCCTTGCTCTTAGCTCTGAACCCAGTTAATGGTGTTTAACTTTATGTCTCATAAAATAATATCCCAATATTGTAAGCATCTTATTTTAGAGACAGAGTTAATATGTGTTGTTGTAAAGGGAGAGTTGCGTCATATTTTTAAGAAACTTGATATTGCTATAACATAAATGTAGAGTTTAAAGCAGAACCTTTGGATGCCAGATTGATAAAGAATAGACCTGCAACATTATGATTTGGTGAAGCTGAGAGTTTCTTTCATAGATATCCTCTTCCAGACAGTTGCTGGTGAGAATTGACCAGAAGTGAAGGTTGGGCACAATTTGGAAGACAGACGGAGCAACCATTATTCTCAAAGACCATTGTGGACAGATATTTGACAGACAGACCCAGAGGTAGAGAAGTAGGTCAGCTTGTCCTCACTCTCCTATATTCCCAGGTCAGCTCTTAACTCCTAATGGCTGGCCATGCTCATTCAAAGCAGCCTCAGGTTCACCCATCCTATATTTTTTGGTGCAGACCCACACAGGCAGTCACTCAACGAAGGCAAGAGCTTCCCTCAGATACCTGCATGCTCATGAGCATCCGTTCGTAGATGCTGCCTCAGTGGCTTCATAAACTTGGCCTCTCATATTTCCCTGCCAGCTCTGACTGCTCCAACTGTGCTAGTGTTTCAGGCCAAATGGGTAGTTATTGTTATTTTTTCTCTGTAACCTTAGTCTCCCCCTTCCAGACTGGCACTTTCCAAACTCACTCCTCATTTGTGTAAATTCATTCTAATAATAAATCCTTTGTTCTCATCAAATTTAGAGTTGGCTATGCTTCCTTTCAGCAGCCCTGGTGGCACAACAGTTAAGCACTCAACTGCTAACAAAACGTTTTGTTGTTCAAACCCAGAAAGACTTGTTGATCTGTCCCAGAAAGATTCTTGTTGTTGTTGTGTGCAAGTCGATTCTTATTTATAGCAACCCTATATGATAGAGTAGAAATGCCCCATAGGATTACCTAGTCCGACCTTTTGGTTGGCAGCTTCACCACTGTGTGACCAGGGATCATTTGATTAAAATGTACACTACTAAATTTTTGATAATTCATAATTACATGTAACTGTTTATTAGTGGTTTCCTTCATGGGTGTCTCCCATAATATCCTCAATTCCCAACTATCTGTCTCACCTCATACATTTCACCTGAGCAAACTTACCACTGTAATAATTTTAACATAAATGTATATGCTAATTATTCACAAATCAACATCTGTAGCCCTGACTGATTCCTTAAACTTTAATCTACTGAGATACTAGACTAAACCTGTGACATTTTTATTCCTAATTATTGTACTGACAAAAATGTTGGCTAATATTGTTAATGTTTATTTCATGCAGGTACAATACTAAGTACTTTACGTATATTATCATGGTTAATGCTCCATTAACCCTCTGAACTTTTACATTTTTCCATTTTACATATGAAGACACCAAGTCTCCGAGACATATAAATTTAATGCCAAGGTCACAAAACTGTTAAGTGGAACAGCTGAGGCTGGAAGCCAATTGTTTCTGATGCCAAAGCCCATCCTTTTAGGAATGATTTCTAACTCCAATATTCTTCACCTCCCTTTTCTCAGAGCCTGTATTTTACCAAACATGATGTCCTTTTCTAGAGATTGGTGTTTCCTCATAATGTTTCCAAAGAAGGCTAACTGAAGTCTCACCAATCCTTGCACTTAAAGATCATTCTGTTTTTTTTTTTTTTTTTTTTTGACTTACTTGTTTTTGTTCTGGCACTCCATGGTATTTTCAGTATTCTCTGCCAACACCGCAGTTTGAATGTGTCAATTCTTCTGTCTTTCTTTTTCATTGTCCAGCTTTCACACGCGTATGAGGCGAATGAAAGGAGCATGGCTTGGGTCAAGAGCACCTTAGTTATCAAAGTGACATCTGTGCTTTTTAAAACTTTAAAGAAATCTTGTGCAGCTAATTTGCCCAATGCAGTACATTGTTTGAGTTCTTTATTGTTGCTTCCATTGCTGCTGATTATTGATCTTGACAATTTCATTTTTTTCGCATTTATCATGATGTTATTTATTGGTCCTGTTGTATTTTTGTTTTCTTCACATTCAGGCATAATCTGTACTGCAATCTTTAGCTCTGATCAGTAAGTGCTTCAAGTCATCTTCCTTTTTGATAAACAAGGTTTTGTGATCCTCATATTTCAGGTTATTAATTAGTCTTCCTCCAATTCTGATGCCATGTTCTTCTTCATGTAGTCTAGCTTTAATGCACTTGGCTACTAATTTAAATGTTTTAGGTTTGAGTCTATCTAGAGGCACCTTGGAAGAAAAGGCTGGTGATTCACTTCTGAAAAATTAGCAATTGAAAACTCGGTGGAACACAGTTCTACTTTGACACATATGGGGTCGCCATGAATGGGAATCAACTTGACAGCAATTGGATAATAAACATACAAAAATAAAAAAACAGTGAAGTTACAGACATTTTTTTCTTAGGGTCATCTATAGCAGTAATTTAATATCATAATTTTGCAGTATAATAAATAATCCACAAGTATTTATTCTTATGTTCACGTGCCTGACAATTGACTGTGATTCAGTTGGTCAAGAATGGCATCAGCTGGGTGACTCTGATCCAAGCTCTGATCAGCTGAGTTTAGGTCACTGCAAACGTGTTTATTCTGGGATCCTTAAAGTGGCAGTGACTAGTTGAGGCAGAATCTTCTCATTGTGAGAACAGAAAAGAAATAAATAAATAAAAGAAATCCAAATCAAACTGAACAAGAACATTTCACATTTTTGCTCTGTTTATAGTTGTGACTATTTCATTGGCCAAAACAAGCCACATGGCCATGTATAAAGTCAAAATGTGGTAAAGAACACTCCTCCTACCAAGAAGTCAAGACATGGGAGTGGATGTATAATTTTATTACAAGGGAGTAAATCACTGGGACCACTAATTCAGGCTACAAAATCATTTGAGTATTTTATGTAGAGAATTTAAAATGCAGACACCTCAGTTTTCTCTTCTATAAAATGTTACATATATTGAAAGTGATGTAAAAATTTGTGAGATACTGAGAATCATATGGGATAACGTTTGTAATGTGTAACAATTTTGAGGTTGACTAATTCTATAAAATATCATTTAAGATGACCGAAAGTTAAGTAACGTGTTCATCTAGTAATCATCTAGCTATTAAGAGACGGAACCAAAATTTAGATCTCTGTGAGTCTGAATTAAAAATCTGTGCTTTTCCTCACTATAGTATGTCTCCTTCTTTTCCAATAACTCATCTATTATTAGAATTCCTTTTATAATAAATGCATTATAAAATTGACCAAACTTTCTTTTCTTCTTTAAATAATGAAAACCAAATTATTCATGAGGCTGCCAGTTTGACCTTCAGAAAAGTTGAAAATAATCTTTCACTAACTTCTTTTTTGGCAGTCCTACTTGGGCCCTAGAAAAATATAGGACTATAATAATGTTTCCCCCATTAAATTACTTAAGTAATCAATAAGATATTTGTTAAATCAATGAGGAAGAAATTAATGTAAACATATACACACACACAAACTACTATGTTCACCATTCTCAACTTCTTAATCAATGCCTCAGACAACAGTCTTTACTTACATTGCTCTTATGTCATATTCCTCTGTCTAAATGATTCTCCGTACCTAGAATAACTATTGGCTTTATACCACATAATACGGTAAGACTCAAGACTTCCATCTATTCAGGGTAGTATAATCCAAATAATTTGACCTCAGATATATTTTATTCAATAAACATAATTAATTACTCTTTCATCTTACTGTTACTCATTTCTAAAATCCTTAGATCTTTTTCGCTGCACATTGTTATTGAATTCAATCAATGAAATCAGCCATGTAATTTCTTTCAGGTTATTGGCTATCCCTTCCTACTTATGTCACATAGAAGCATACATATAACCTCTCATTTAGATATAGAGATTAGCATTTAAATAGAAAAAGGTCAGGGTCAGATTCAGATGATATTTATAAAGAAATGCCTATCAAATTTTTCTTTAACCAAAAATCAGCATCATTCTCATAAGGCCATTCATTCAGTGTACAATTATATAATTATTCAATATATTTGCGCAATTTTTATTTTCAAATTTTCCCACTGTTATATAACATAGACACAATTAACAGACAACTATTCTTTTCAGATCCCGTGACCCATAAGCCTTGTGCTATATTAGGCTAAAGGTTCACTTTATATTTTGAAATCACACTCTTTGCCTTTTTCGTATGCTACAATTTCTTTTTGTATCTGACTCCCAAAACAGACATATATTATCCAATTATGGTAGGTTGCTTCAGTGTTTAGAGTTTGATGGATTGTATGAATATGAAATTTCAGAACTCATTACCAATATGACTTACTTTTAAAATAGGTTTATTAAACATTGAGCAGACACAAATTAATATTTATAAACTATATATGATATATAGTTTATTTTATATATATATATATATATATATCTCACATGACATATGTCTTAGGCTGGGTTCGCTAGAGAAACAAAGCCAGTAAAATGTATAAATATATAGAGAGACTTATATCAAGGAAATGACTCACATGGTTGTAGAGGCTGGAACATTCCAAGTCTGTGGGTCAGGCTGGAGGCTTCTTCTGATTCATGTAAACCATAGGGGCTGGTGAACCCAAGACTGGCAGGCCAGACAGCAGGTAAGCTGCTAGCTCAAATCCTAAGAATTGGAGGTCAGACAAGTAGCAGCCAGTTGGAGGATCCCGTATGAGCAAAAGTCCACAAGCCTTGCCAGAAAGTCCACTTATATTGAATGCAGGCCACACCTCCAAGGAAACTGCCTTTCAACTGACTGGCCACTTACAGCCAATCCCATCATAGAGGTGATCACCTTGTATCAAATCTCATCATGGGGGTGATCACATCATTATAAGACTGACAAACTACATCACAACTGCCAAACCACTGAGAATCATGGCTGAGCCAACTTGATATACAACCTTAACCATCACAGTATATATGAAGAAGAATGTGGCATCAGGATTGGAGGAAAACTCATTAACAGCCTGCAATATACAGATGACACAACCTTTCTTCCTGAAAGTGAAGATGACTTGAGGCACTTACTGATGAAGATCAAAAGTCTAGCCTTCAGTATGGATTACACCTCAACATAAAGAAAACAAAAATCCTCACAACTTGACCAATAAGTAATATGATGGTAAGTAGAGAAATTGTTGAAGTTGTCAGTTTTGTTTTACTTGGATCAACAACCAACACCCATGGAAGCAGCAGTCAAGAAGTCAAATGATGTATTCTGTTGGGCAAATCTGCTGCAAAAAACTCTTTATAATCTTAAAAAACGAAGATGTCACTTTGAGGACTAAGGTGCGACTAATCTAAGCCACAGTTTTTTCAAACACCTCACAAGCACACGAAAGGTGGAAAATGAAAAAGGAAAACCAGAAGAGAATTGACACGTTTCAGTTATGATGTTGTTGAAGAATATCAAATATACCACTTTCTTAGGCTGAGTTCTCTAGAGAAGCAAACCAGTAAAGTGTATAAATATATATAGATATTTATACCAAGGAAATGGCTTACATGGTTGTAGAGGCTGGAATGTGGATCAGGCTGGATGCTTCTGAATCATGTAGCCATAGGGGCTGGTGAACCCCAGATTGGTAAGTCAGACAGCAGGGCTTCTGCTCACAGGCTGTGAGGACCAATGAATGCCAAGACGGGCAGGCGAGATGGCAAGCAAGACGGCAGGCAAGGTGCTAGCTTAAGTCCCAAGAACCAGAGATCAGACAAGCAGGAGCCAGATGCAGGACACAGTGTGACCAAAAACCCATGAGCCTTGCCAGAAAATCCACTTACATTGTATGCAGGCCACACCCCCAAGGCAACTCCCTTTCAACTGACTGACTACTCAGAGCAGATCTCATCATGGAGGTGATCTCATTATATTAAATCTCATTATGTAATTGGCCACATCATTATACATCTGCCAAACTACATCATAACTGCCAAATCACCAAGAATCACGGCCCAGCCAGGATGACACACAATCTTAACAATCACAACCATGGACTGTCAGAAGAACAAACAAATCTGTGCTTGAGGAGGTATAATCAGAATGCTCCTTAGAAGCGAGGATAGTAAGACTGTCTCAGGAGGACTGTTATTAGCAGGGACCAATCCCTGGAGAAGGACATTATGCTTGGCATAGTAGAGAGTAGGCAAAAAAGAGGAAGACCCTCAATGAGATGAACTGACAGTGCCGGTAACCATGGGCTCAAATACATCTACTATTCTGAGGATAGTGCAGGACAGGGCAACGTTTCATTTTATTATTATAAATGGAGTCTCTCTGAGTAGGAAACCATTTGACAGCAACTAACGACAATGTATTAAGAATAATGAATAAGGTCCCAATAAAGTCCAGTATAAATAGTAAAATTATTACCACCAACTTTGAAGTACTCTGGGAATCCCTTTGTTGTTTCCATCTCTTTATTCACTTTTCAAAGGCAATTAGAATTCTAAATTATGTTTATTGTTCTCTTGCTTTCTTTAAAGACTAATTATGTGTATGATATCATAAACAATATATTATTTTAGTTTTTCATGTTTTTGGTTTTATATCCATGAAATGACACTTGTGCACTCTTTTGAAAAGTCTATGTAATTCAGAATAGCTGGACATTGTAAAAGTAATAAGCATGGACTCAGAAGTCAGGCTACCTAGATTTGATACCTAGCTCCTCCACTTACTAATTTATTAAATTTCCACATCTCAATAACCTAATTAGTAAATATGAATAGGTAATAAGCCCACCTAACATTGCTGTGAGATTTAAATAAGTTATAATACTTTGTATGTATAAAATAATGGCTGTTATTAGTCTTTGAGTCTCCTCTGCCTCATGGCTTCATTGTTGTTGTTGAATGATGTTGAGTCAGTACAGACTCATAGTGATCCCATCTACAACAGAACAAAATACTTCCAGTTCCTGTGCCTTCGTCACAATCCCTGCTATGTTTGAGCCCATTGTTGTAGTCACTGTGTCAATCCATCTCATTGAGGGTCTTCCTCTTTTTCGCTGACCCACTACTTTACCAACCATGATGTTCTTCTCCGGAGACTGGTCCCTCCTGATAACATGTCCAAAGGAAGCAAGAAGAAGGCTCGCTATCTTTGCTTCTAAGGAGCATTCTGGCTGTACTTCTTTTGTTTTGTTTGTTCTTCTCGCAGTTCACAATATATTCAATATTTTTTGTGAATACCATAATTCAAATTATCAATTTTTCCTTCATCTTCCTTGTTCATTGTCCAGCTTTCACATACATATGAGGCAATTGAAAACACCTTGGTTTGGGTCACATGCACCTTAGTCCTCAAGGTGACATCTTCACTTTTTCATACCTTAAAGAGATCTTTTGAAGTAGATTTGCCCAATGCAATATGTCATTTAATTTCTTGACTGCTGCTTCCGTGGATATTGATTGTAGATTCAAGTAAAATGAAATCCCTGACAACTCCAATCTTTTCTCCATTTACAGGATGTTGCTTATTGGTCCAGTTGTGAGGATTTTTGTTTTCATTATATTGAGGTGTTATCCATACTGAAGGCTGTAATCTTTGCTCTTCTTCAGTAAGTGCTTCAAGTCCTCTTCACTTTCAGCAAGCAAGCTTGTGTCATCTGCATATTGTTGTTGTTGTTAGGTGCCTTCGAGCTGGTTCCGACTCATAGCGACCCTATATACAATAGATGAAAACACTGCCCAGTCCTGCACCATCTTCACAATCGTTGTTATGCTTGAGCCCATTGTTGCAGCCACTATGTCAGTACATCTTGCTGAGAGTCTTCCTCTTTTTCACCGGCCCTCTACTTTACCAAACATGATGTCCTTCTCCAGGGACTGATCCCTGCTGATAACCTGTTCAAAGTATATGAGACGTCGTCTCGCCATCTTTCCTGTAAAAAACCTCCTGGTTGTACTTTTTCCAAGACAGATTTGTTCAGTCTTTTGGCAGTCCATGGTGTATTCACTATTCTTTGCCAATACCACAATTCAAAGGCATCAGTTCATCTTCTGTCTTCCTTACTCATTGTCCAGCTTTCACATGCATATGAGGCGATTAAAAACACCATGGCTTGGGTCAGGCACACCTTAGTCTTCAAGGTGATTATCTTTGCTTTTAACACTTTAGAGATGTCTTTTGCAGCAGATTTGCCTAATGCAATGGATTGTTTGATTTCTTCACTGCTGCTTCCATGCGTGTTGGTTGTGTATCCAAGTAAAGTAAAATTCTTGTCAACTTCATATGCTAGAACCTGTTCAAAGCACTAAGTATATAGCAATAAAAACAACAGAATCCCTATCTTTAGCCTCTAATCCACATATCCCATTAAATGATAATTCCATCCACCCTAAAGAAGTTGAGATAAAGAACTTAAGAAAATTAACTAGTGCAGTAGCTCTGGATTAGTGACATTCCTAAAATTCCCGTGGAAACAATGGGAATTATGATAGTGTTCATTGTGGGGGTGACTTTATCAGTTACCTGGTTACCCTTACTTTTCAGAACTTTCTAAAGAATTTTCTGTTATAGAATTAGGATAGTTTTATAGCAGAGGATCAAGAAGTTTGTTTACTAAATCACCTGAGCTTAAAATTTATCCCCACAGTTGTTTTTGTTTGTTCACATAGCTTTCTAATGCCTGGAGAAAAATATCCACTGAATTAAATTGTCTCTATTCTATGTAAAGGAACTGGCATTAAAAAAAAGAAAAAGAAAAAGCCAGCAGAGGCATGGGGTTTTTCCCCTCCCTAGCTCTTTAATGGTTCCTTTCAGGTTAGGCAACTTTTTTTTTCCCCAATTGTTCTGGCTTCACACATACTATCCTTCATATAGTGTCATTCTTTATGCAGGAAAGAAAGATTTGCACCTTATGTAGATGTTGCTATAACTGACCAAAACTTACCCTTCTCTCTTTCTGGGAACATTTAGAAATTGTAGTTTCCAGCCATATTGAAGTTACCAGGCCTATGATTTACCTTATCAAATTAAATTTCATCATATGGAGAATCACCTCCCTTTAGATGCAGTTAGACACTGGGGCTTTACTCTCAAAAGTTTCTTACAACTGCCCTGTCAACTGGCCTTTGAAGAGAAAGAGCTGATTGGACATGTACTGGTGAGCCATCATATTTAGGACAGCTGCCCTGGAAAGTTGTCCAGATCCACAGTGGACTTTCTATGAGTGAGAAATAAATAAATATTGAGAATATAAATGTAGATGAGGTTCATGGTTTGTTAGTTGAAGACACCCTGCTGAATGCAAGTACAATCTCCCTGTCAGAACTAGGTTACTGGTGAAATAATGCTGTTGAAAATTATTAGATTCACAGAAAGATAAGGGTGACCATAAACCAAAATCAAACTGTTTCCCACCCAATTGATTACAACTCATGGCAAGGAGAACTGCATGGCTGGGATCTTTCAGAAGTAGATCATAAAGGCTTACTTCTAAGGTGTCACTGTGTGGATTGGAAGTGCCAACTTTTCTGCCAAACTTTCCACCAACTTTTTGGTTAGTAGCCAAGCATGAACCATCTGCACCACTCAAGAACCTATAATAGTGATGTACAGTAATGACCAAGTTAACGAGTCTCCTTATTTGTAAGATTATTCTCCTTGATTTAGTGTTCATTCAAACAACAAATAATGTTTAGCTATAGTTTTTACTCCTAACAAAGAATATTCAAATAATAATTAACTCTCCAATTAAATGGTAGAATACTTTTGAAATATTAATATATTTTATAATGCTGCTCATCTGTAATCTTTCTTTTAAAACTGTCTAGTTTTCAATATTTTATAAGCCTATTAATAATTGGATTTTTTTTTCTTTTTTTGATATCCAGAATGTTTTTCTCTTTCAAATACTAGAAGATAGAACCAGCCTAAGCATTTTGGCCTCAATAAAGCAAAAATTAATATTGTTCTGTGTGAAGAGAGTGTGGACAGGAATACAGAAATACTAATAATACGACATTTAGATTCACACTGAGTATTCCTCTAAAGGAATTCTTGCAGGAGAAATCTTCACAATCCGTTCTCATTTCTGTATTTTGCTAAATAGAAGTGTAAATTTCCTAAAAAGTTGTTGTGGCCTTTTATTTTATTAATGCTATCAATGCTTTGGCATTTTCTGAAATGCTAAGCTTATATTCCAATAGTAATTTTTTTCTTTGTTTCTTATTTCACTTTCTTTTCCTGTCTCAGAAATATACATGCCCTGGCTCATTCTTGGTAAAAGTACTATATAAGAATATGATCATTTATAACATACACTTACAAATAAAATCTGAAATGATATAGATTGAGAGAATTGACACGAGAGAATTGATGTTTCTTATGATGTTGCGAAATATCAATAATAAATTAATTATCTTTCAGGGTATTTTACCTACTCAAGGTGTGATGTCCACAAAATGAATAAAACCTCATTGATCTAGGGCCATGCTGAACTTTTTCCTTGCTTGTATTGAAAAGGAATAAGATTGCAAAAGGGGGCTTTTAAACTACACCTGTTTTACCATCATGGTCAAAGGGTACATCATTATGTAATAAAGATGCTCATTACAATTAACACACTTCATTACCATACAGCTGGGAGAGCTCTGTTTGGAAACATTTTTGTTTAGTGTCAAGGTCAAATTAATCAAGTACTTTAATTTTCTCTGCAAATATTCTGTTATTATTTCTGTTTTTTTGGTATAATTATTATAGTCATTTATTTTTATTTTCCCACTGCAGTCGCTGAAAATCAGTACTGTGGCTCTCAAACATAGGACCTGATAAAAGCCTTGTAACTTCTGCTTCCCTATTTGCTAACTGGCAAAATGGAAATGGTACTGATGCTGAGCACTCATCTAGTCTAACAATTCTGCACATATAAAGTAAAATAGGCACAGTAAAAACACTTCGTGTTTAG
Source organism: Trichechus manatus latirostris (assembly GCF_000243295.1). NCBI lineage: Eukaryota > Metazoa > Chordata > Mammalia > Sirenia > Trichechidae > Trichechus > Trichechus manatus. The sequence goes on along the minus strand of NW_004444060.1, from coordinate 5,455,801 downwards.
TAGTTGAAGGTCAAATATTATTAACTAAAACTTCTGATACTCATGCTGTCCAGCATATCTCATGGGAAACAGTGAGTGCAGAGCTAATGGAAGGTCATGTCCTTGTGGTTTGAAACAAAACTTAAGAGTATGATTGCGTGTCTTCTATGCAGTAGTTATTTTTAGGGGAAGTTTGTTTCATGATGGCTTTACTTGATTTTGGAAAATAGCCATGTGTTAAAACATTGACTATCCGATCAATGTAAAAGTGATTTTACAGAAGTGATGATGGGATTTTGGTGTGCAGTAATGTGTCTTAATTTAATCAAATGACCATTAAAATATGATACAGTATGATTATTTAAAAAATGGCAATTATATCATCATTAAAAGAATACATTTTCCCACAGGAAACATTTAAAATACTTAAAATTTTAAATAAATTAAAGAAGGGATAGTGTGATCTACTGTTCCTGTGTTTTCTTAAATAAGATTTCTACCTACGAACCAACTTTGGTTTAGTAAGTTCTTGATTATTAAGCAAAAATATTCTGCTACGCAATTTGTAATAAGATATTTAAACTTTGTATCAATTCCTCAACAATAGGATGATTGGTCTTTGGTAATTATGAGTTTTTGAAAAAGATTTTTTTTTTAGAACAGTTTTAGGTTTATAGAAAAATTATTCAGAAAGCACAGAGAGTTCCCATATACTCCCTCTTCCCCCTACACACTGTTTCTCCTATTATTAACGTCTTGCATATTGTGGTACATTTCTTACAATTGATTAACTATATTGATGCATTATTATTAACTAAAGTTCATAGATTAGATTAGGGTTCACTGTTTGTGTTGTACAATCCTATTGGTTTTGATAAACGCATAATGTCACGTACCCACCATCAGAGTATCATACAGAACAGTTTGACTGCCCAAAAAATGCCCTGCGATATATCTATTCATCCGTCTTCGCTTGTCCCTGAACCCCGGCAACCACTGATCGTTTTACTGTGTCTGTAGTTTTGCCTTTTCCAGAATGTCATATAGTTGAAATCATACAGTGTGTACCTTTTTTGAGACTGGCTTCTTTCACTTAGCAATATGTATTTAAGGCCCCTCCACATCTTTTTGTAGCTTGATAGCTCATTTATTTTTACCGCTAAATAATATGCCATTGTGTGGATGTACAACTCTTCATCCATTCACTTGTTGAAGGACATCTTGGTTGATGTCTTAGAAATACTACATGTGTGTGGCTTTAACGAAGAGAGATGTATTTTTCTAACAATTCAGGAGGCTACAAGTCTGAATTCAGTGTACTAGCTCTCGGGCGGAAGCTCTATCTCTTTCAGCTCTGGGAGAAAATCCTTACCTCAGCTTCTCCAGTCCCAGCATTCCTACGTTCCCTGGTGATCTCCATGTGGTATCTATCTCTCCCTAGTTGTGCTTCTGCTCTCTGTGCCTAAGCTTCTCATTTAATATCTTGAATGTGATTAGGTTTAGGACACACCCTACATTGACACGGCCTCATTAGTATAACAAACAAAAACCTATTCCCAAATGGGATTACATCCACAGGTATAGAGGTTAAAATTCCAACACATATTTTTAGGGGACACAATTCAATCCAGAACAGTTGCTTTCAATTTTTGCAATTACTAACAAAGCTATTTAAACATTAGTGTGCAATTTTTTTTTTTTAATGTGGACATTTTCAACTCATTGATTAATATGATTTTCACATTGCCAGTTTTACATGGTCTGCATTTTAATCCTGCTCTGCGACTTCACATTTTATGCAGCTTTGAGGGCATTGTCATTTATTCTTAACTAAGTGGCAAACACTGTAAGCTGGCCTGGAGAGATTATGATGAATCTTTGTTTTTCCAAGTATACTCTCCTGTCAGTATATTAGCATCACGGTACATTGTAATACTATGCAAAATACCTGGTGTCACAATGGTTAAGCCCTTGGAAGCTAACCAAAACATTAGTGGTTCCAACCTACCAGCCATTTCATGGGAGAAAAGACTCTGTGATATGCTCTGGTAAATAGTACAGCATTGGAACCCTATGGGACAGTTTTATTTTGTCCTATAGGGTCACTATAAGCCCAAATCGACTTGTCACACAACAATTTGTGAACCATTGAAAAAGTCATTTAGCCAGACTTAGGGGGTCGGCGGACTAGGCATGCACAAACAAAATTAATTACCAGATGTAGAGAGACTGCATGATATATTTTCAAGAGTAAATTTTGAAAAAGCATTGATTTTGAAAATGAAAACAAACAAAACTGAATGTTACTAAAGAGGTTCATCAAATGTGAAAGTGTAATCATCAGAGATTTAAATACGGCATCATTGGCCTCTGAAGTCGCAGATTAAAAATAATATTTGTGTTCAGTGTGTGTTAATTTGTGTGTTAATCACTGGGAATTTTTTTTCTTCTTCACACCCCACAATTGTCTCTAGGAGTCCTGCAACATACATTTCAGGGTTAGAAAGGAATTAGAAATAATGGGGAAAAAAAAAAAAAGTAATATTATTTTTAATTATTTCTATGTAACATATATTTATAATATTTTGATATGATTAAAATGTTTGCTATTGTTGCATGCTGTCGAGTCAATTCTTACTCATAATGACCCTATATGATAGAGCAGAACTGCCCCATGGGATTTCCTAGACTGTAATCTTTTCGGGAGCAGACCTCAGGTCTTTTCTCCTGTGAAGCTGCTGGCAGGTTCAGACTGCAGACTTTTGGTTAACAGTGGAGTTCTTAACCATTGCATCACTAGGACACCTCCCATACTCTGTCACATGGGGTCACTATCAGTAGATATCAACTCTACAGCACCTACCAACAACAACGACTGCTTCCTCTGAATCTAAATAATACACTGCTTTAAGGGTTCATTTTTATCAAGATTGAAAGAACAGTAACAACAACTTGCATTAAAAGCAGGTAAAGAGAAATTTATGTAAAGGTAAAACATATTTCTTAAAATACATAATTTAGACTTTTATGTAAGTTTGTCATTTAAGCTGAAAGGTTTTTTGTTGTGGTGGTGGTGGTGGTATTTTAGGTGAGCATAATGATGTTTACTGAATATATTTGGCTTTTTTCTCTTGTTTTCTTGGATTATCATAGATTATTTATCTGACAAAACTTAGAAAAAGGTTTAAACAACATAATATGATAAAATATTTGTAATTTTGGACTTCCGGCAAAATGGCACTCTAGGCAGAAGCACCACACCGTCCCTCCACAGCAAAGATCCGAAAAACTAAGCCAAACAGAGAAAACAGCAATCCTGAAACACTAAAACATAAAATGAAGAGGTAAACAACTCAGCCAAGCACAAAACGGAGTGAGAAAACTGACAGAGAACACAGAGCAAGGAGAGATTCATGCAAAGGTCCCCTATCAGCTAACGTAGCGTGGATCCACCATCTTGGATTTCTATCGGAGACCAGCAAATAGGGGGTACAAGAAAGCAGCTTCACGAAGCTTTCAGTGGGAGACAAAACAACCATTTCTTGTCTCTCTATACCTTCCGTCTCTTCCTGTTCCCTGAATATCTGGCACTGAATAACTCTATGCCTTCTAGCCAGGCTATACTGCAACACCTGAGAACAACTTCCTCAGACCTCGTAGCAGCACCAGTGGGATCCCTGGGAGCTTAGCTGTTCTTTTTTCTTTCTGATTTTTAGTTATTAATTCTTTTCTCCTCTCTCTTTTTTTTCTTCTTCTTCCCCTTTTTTTCTCTATTTCATAGTCTCTCATCTCTCCACTCCAACGGCAAGCTCCCCTAGCATTCCCTTTGGCTTGTTTGTATGTTTTTGGCTCCTGTTCCTCTCTCCTTTCTCCCGTGTCCATTTTAGCTCCACACATAACAATCTCCCCCCTCCATCCTGCCTATCTGCACCGTGTGCTTTACCTCACACCACCAAGCAGCACAGGCACAGCCTACTGGAACCTGCTCTGCACTGATTGCTGACCCACCCTGGTGGCTGTAGTAAGTGCCACAAACAACCCGTCCCAGTAACTCCTCTTCAGCTAGACCTGCCCTGCTGTACCATATCTGTGCGACTGACCCTGCCAATTGGAGAAGGAGGTGAAAAGTCACGCCCAAAGACGAGAAAACAACAAAGAACACACAGCCCACCTGCTCAGACATAGCCAAGTTAAAAAAAAAAAGACAAAACAAACAAATATACAACCAATAAACGAGAAAAATAAATACCGAATGCCCCGAAGACAGCAGACAATATCAAAACATTTACAAAAACAGGACAGGATGGTTCCAGTAGACATCCAAAATAAAACACCAGATGACTTCCCAGTGGAAGAAAAGGCACTAGAACTACCCGATAGGGAATTCAAATCTCTAATAATCAGAATTCTCCAAGAGTTGAAGCAAAAAGCAAACAAAAATGAGGAAAAAATAGACAAATTCATGGAAAATACAGACAAAAATTGGAAGAATTCAGGAAAATAATGCAGGAACAAAATGCCAAAATAAATTCACAAATAGAAATTATACAAAAACAACAATTAGAAATCCAAAAGAAAACAACAAGATTTCAGAAATGGACAGTTCAATAGAAGGGCTGAGGAGCACATTTGAAACGGTGGAAGACAGGATCACTGGAATTAAAGACAAACACTTGGATACAACTCTCTTTCAGGAAAACTCAGAAAAAAGGACAAAGAAAAATGAAAGGACCCTGAGAATTATGTGGGATACAATCAAAAGCAAAAACTTGCGTGTGATTAGAGTTCTGGAACAAGGAGAGAAAACAGAAAACACAGAGAGGATTATAGAAGAACTGCTGACAGAAAACTTCCCCAATATTATGAAAGATGAAAAGCTGGCCATCCAAGAAGCTCAACAAACCCCATATAGGATAGACCCAAAAAGAAAATCAACAAGGCATATCATAATCACATGCGCCAAAACCAAAGACAAACAAAGAATCCCGAGAGCAGTTTGTGAAAAACAAGAAGTCACGTACAAAGGAGGAAAAATAAGACTAAGCTCAGATTATTCAGCAGAAACCATGCAGGCAAGAAGGCAATGCGATGACATATATAAAATCTTGAAAGAAAAGAATTGTCAGCCAAGAATAATATATCCTGCAAAACTCTTGTTCAAATATGATGGTGAAATTAGAACATTTCCGGATAAACAGAAATTAAGGGACTGTGTAAAAAACAAACCAAACTTACAAGAATTATTAAATTAAGTTCTTCGATCTGAGAACAAACAACTTCAGCTCACAGGCAGAATCTAGGATGCAGGATCATACCAGCTGGATACGAATCTAGGAAATGAACTCTCAAGGACTAGACAAAACCAAAAGAAATACAACAGGGAATCCGAGCAGTTAATCAGTAAATGACCACGACATCAGAACAATAAAAGAGGGAATAAACGGTGTAAGTATAGAACCTTCTAATGGAGAAGACGGTAAGGTGACACCAAGTAATAATAGGCTGCTTAAAACTTAGAAAGATACGGGTAAATTTCATGGCAACCACAAAGAAAGCAACCACAAACAAACAGGAAAAGCATAAAGTCTCAGCAAAAACAAAACAAATGAAAAAAAATGCACAAACAAAAGTAATTCAGCACAGGAGAGTAAGAAGAACAAAGAAAAAGTCAGCACCACAAAAAAAAGCACTACACAATGAAAGCAACAAACTCACATCTATCAGTAATTACACTGAATGTAAACAGACTCAGTGCACCCATAAAGAGACGGAGAGTGACAGAATGGATAAGAAAACAGGATCCATCAATATGCTGTCTACAAGAGACACACCTTAGAAACAAAGA
>NW_004444060.1:5444501-5449877 GCF_000243295.1 Trichechus manatus latirostris | reverse complement strand
GAAACCCAAAGGGATCTACATAAATGGAAAAACATACCATGCTCATGGATAGGTAGACTCAAAGCTGTGAAAATGACAATTCTCCCCAAAGTAATTTACAAATACAATGGAATCCCAAACTAAATACAAACAACATTCTTCAAAGAGATGGAAAAACTAATCACCAACTTTATATGGAAAGGGAAGAAGCCCCAAATAATTAAAGTGCTACTGAAGAAGAAGAAAAAAGTTGGAGGACTCACACTATCTGACCTCAGAACCTACTATACAGCTACGGTAGTCAAAACAGCCTGGTACTGGTACAACGACAGATACATTGACCAATGGAACAGAATTGAGAAACGAGATGTAAATCCATCCACCTACGGTCACCTGATCTTTGACAAGGGCCCAAAGTCCATTAAATGGGGAAAAGACAGTCTTTTTAACAAATGGTGCTGGCGATACTAGATATCCATCTACAAAAAAATGAAACAGGACCTATACTTCATGCCATATACAAAAACTAATTCAAAATGGATCAAAGATCTAAATATAAAGCCAAAATCTATAAAGTTCATAGAAGAAAAAATAGGACCAATGCTAGAGTCCCTAATAACGGCATTAACAGGATACAAACCATAACCATCAACACGCAAACCCCAGAAGATAAGCTAGATAACTGGGATCTTCTAAAAATCAAACACTTATGCCCTTCAAAAGACTTCACCAAAAGAGTAAAAAGAGAACCTACAGACTGGAAAAAAATTTTTGGACAGTACAAGTCAGACAAAGCTCTAATCCAACACAAGAAAAAGACTAATAATCCTATTAAAAAATGGGCACAGGAAATGAGCAGACACTTCACCAAAGAAGATATTCAGGCAGCCAACAGACACATGAGGAAATGTTCGCGATCACTAGTCATTAGAGAAATGCAAATTAAAACCACAGTTAGATACCATCTCACCCTGGCATTACTGGCATGAATCAAAAACTAGAAATAACAAATGTTGGAGGGGCTGCGGGGAGATCGGAACTCTTATGCACTGCTGGTGGGAATGCAAAATGATACAACAATTTTGGAAAATGTTATGGAGCTTCGTTAGAAAGCTAGAAATAGAAATACCATACGATCCAGCAATCCCACTCCTAGGAATATATCCTAGAGAAATAAGAGTCGTCACTTGAATAGACATATGCACACCTATGTTCATGGCAGCATTGTTCACAACAGCAAAAAGATGAAAACAACCTAGATGCCCATCAACAGATGAATGGATAAACAAACTATGGTACATACACACAATGGAGTACTATGCAACGAGAAAGAACAACAATGAATCTGTGAACCATCTCATAACATGGATGAAACTGGAGGACATTATGCTGAGTGAAATAAGTCAAACACAAAAGGACAAATAATGTATGAGACCTCTATTGTAAAAACTCATGAAAAAGTTTACACACAAATAGTAACAATCTTTGTTGGTCACCAGGGATGGGAGGGGTGAGGGGGAAATACTAAATAGGCAATAGATAAGTGGTATCTTTGGTGAAGGGTGAGACAGTACACAATACAGGTGAAACCAGCACAACTTATACAAGGAAAGGTCACGGAAGCTCCATAGACACATCCAAACTCTCTGAGGGACTGAATTGCTGGGCGGAGGACTGTGGGGACCATGGTCTCAGGGAACATCTAGATGAATTGGTATAACGCAGTTTATAAAGACAATGTTCTACATTCTACCTTGGTGAGTAGAGTCTGGGGTCTTAAAAGCCATCTAAGATACTCCACTGGTCTCATCCCTTTGGGAGCAAGGGAGAATGGAGAGAACAGGATACAAGGAAAAGATTAGTCTGAAGGACTAAGGGACCACAGCTTCCAAGGCCTCCACCAGACTGAGTTCAGTACAGCTAGATGGTGCCTGGCTACCACCACTCACTGCTCTGACCAGGATCACAACAGAGGGTTCTGGACAGAGCTGGAGAAGGATGTAGAACAAAATTCTAACACACACAAAAAAGACCAGATTTACTGGCCTGACAGAGAGGAGAAACCCCGAGAGTATGGCCCCCAGACACCCTTTTAGCTCAGTGGTGAAGTCACTTCCAAGGTTCACAGTTCAGCTGAGGAGTGGACAGCCCCATAAAACCAAATGGGACTAATGAGGCACAGCAGTCCAGAGAGAAGGGCTAGAAGGCAGAAGAGGGCAAGAAAACTGGTGATAGGGAAGCCAAGGTTGAGTAAGGATAGTGTTGATGTGTTGTGAGGTTGTTAACCATTGTTATAGGGAAACGTGTACTAACTGTTTAATGAGAAACTATTTTGATCGGTAAACCTTCATCTAAAGTGAGAATAGCAGCACATCCAGAAGAGTGCAGTCGATGTCACTGAACTGTGCATTTAGAAATTTTTGAAATGGTGTACCTTTGGCTATGTATATTTTCACAGGAAAAAAAAAGAGGTCGCGAAGGGAGAGGGTTGACATGTCGTGGGATAGTTAATCAGTGTCATAAAACAGTATGTGTACTACTGTTTAATGAGAAACTAGTTGTTCTGTAAACCTTCACCTGAAGTACAATTAAAAAAAAGAAAAAATATATTTGTAATTGTATTTACAATTGTTACTAAAAAACACAAAGAAAAAAAGTTGTTATCGAGTCTATTCTGACTTATGGCAATCCCATGCGTTTCAGTGTAGAAAATCCATAGTGTGTTCAATGGCTGAGATCTTTTGGAAGTAGATCACCAGACCTTTATTCTAAGACTCTTCTGGGTGGACTGGAATCACCAACCTTTCAGTTAGTAGCCAAGTGCTTTACTATTTGTGCCACCCAGGGATTCCACACAATTAATGTAAATGGGTATAATTCTTATATTTCAAAAATATAATTTATATTTTCCTTCTCTCTCTCCCACTCGCTCTCTCCTCCTCTGTCTCTTTCTCTGCATGTACGTGTATGTATTTCTCTGCCTAGTTACATTTGAAATTACTTAGACCCCTGGTATCTTACAAATTCTGATTTGCTTTAAGTCAACTTAGTAACAAACACACAGAAAAATAGTACTGTATTTTTACTCAAATAACACACACCTTTTACGTTTGTTTGCCAACTGCTCCCTCTACCCATAAGGTATTTTTATAAACACTGCCTTGTCAATTTTTTTTTAATATATAATTGCTGTAAAAAATTAGCATAGCATGCTTATAAAGATACCTTATGGGGGGTAGCGGCTGGCAAACAAATGTGGAAGGTGTGCATTATTTGCATAAAATATGGTAGAATCGTTCTTGCACACATGTACTGATATATATATACAACTACATTTTTCACTTTGGTTTGCAAATGACTGAACACTTAATAGGATAAAGCGTAAAGAAGATAAATATTAGATGCAGAAAACGCATCAGGTAGAGATAATTCTTACCTCAAATTGTATCTTGTGTTATTATTGAGAGTCTTCAGAAAAAAATAAGTTAAAACTCTGATTTCTATTTAAGTGCAATTAAAACCACAAATCTACAATTACACATGTAAAAACCAGAACTAAGTACTGCATGTATTTTGTTTTACATTTCTAAGATCTTGTTGTAACACAATGTATATCACGATTTACACAGACCAGCATATTTGTTTTTTCTCTCTTTTTTTTTAAATTCAAACAAATCAGACTAGTGTGCGTGTCTGTGTTTGAGGGTGTGCGTGTGGGCACATTCTTAGGTATGCTTATATCACACAAGGGTCACTTAAGAAATCTAGAAGAATTTTCCTGTTCATTTATTTATACATACAACATGTATTTAAAAATATGTAATGAATGCTTATTACGTACTAAACTGCAAGACACTACGTTTGTCTCTTGAGGTATATTAGCACACAAGATACAAAGAGTCCCGTTCGCTAAGAGTTTACGTGCCAGAAAGAAGAGGTGGAAAATATATAATAAACATAACTTGGCAAACAATAGGATGGGGGGATGTACAGTCTGTGGTGTTTGTGTAATTTGTACTGTTAAATAGAGTAGTGAGGCCAATCCTCATTAAGAATGAGGGACTTGAACAAAGGATACTTTGCAATCAGGGCTCCTTACTAAAGGCAGCTGAACAAGAGAGTATTTGGTAAACAGCATTCTATACAGAGGGAATGGCTAGTAAAGGTGGGAGTAAGCCTATGTTCCAGGTAAAGCAAAGAGAAGAGTGGTATGAGCAGATGAGCAAGGATAATGTTAGAGGTAGAAAAGGCCAGAAATAAAATGATGAGGCATAGATCATGTAGACCCTTGGCACTTCCTCCATGTTAAATGGAGAGCCATCACATGGCTCCGAGCAGAGGGATGACATAATCTGTTTAAAAAGGATGGCATTGGTTGCTATGCTGACAATAGTCTTTCGAGGGATAGAAGGAGGGAGACCCATTAGGAAGCTATTACATGAATTCGGTTAAGAGGGGCTACAGTCAGAATCAGGGTGGAAGCACAGGAAGTGGTGAGAATTGGTAAGATTCTACGAATACTTTTGCAGATATAGCCAGCAGGATTTCTTGACACATTAGATGTGCAATATGAGAGGAATACAAGTTGTAAAAGAAGATGGGTAAGAGGCTTTGGTTTGAATAACTGGAAAGATGGAGTTGTTATCCATAGACATGGGAAAACATGAAGATAGAATGTATCTGTGAGAGAAGACATGGGGTTCATTTTGGACACGCGAATTTTAGATGTCTACTAGACATCCAAGTGTATATATCAAGAAAGCAGCTGGGTATATGAGATCAGATTACGGGAGGTCTGAGCTAGAGAATTATATTTAGTAGTTCTCAGCATGCAGTATTTAAAACTATGAAATTGGATGAGATCACTGTGGGTGTGGGTGTAGGTACAGAGAAGAAGAGGTCTATAGCTGCTCCAGTACAAGGGGAATAAGAGAAGAAACCAGAAAATTAAACCAAGAAGGGACTGGTAGTAAGATAAAAGTTAAAACCAAAAATGCGTTAGCATCTGAGAATCAAAGTGAAAAAATTCTGAGAGAGTAATTAATTAAATCAAAAAAGCATTATGGCAATTGAAGAGAGAGAATAGTCTGCTATATATTCATGTACAGAAGAGTTATCAGACAGTTTATGGAAACATAGGAGACTGATGTTAGTGAGATAACTCTCTGGGGAGTGGGACAGCACGTGACTAGGGAGGGAAGTGAAAATCAGTTTAACACATTCAATTATGTTTGATTTTCTTCTCTAAGAGCAAGTATTATATTTATAATAAAAATTTTAAAATGCAATTAAACAAGAGAAACAATCATCATCATCTAGGTAACAAAATACATCAGATGACAACACCAATCAAGCTATATCTGAAAATTAATGAAGAATACACCAATCCTCAAAATA